>NC_141026.1:37332500-37610000 GCF_052040795.2 Danio rerio | reverse complement strand
CTGTATGCAGCAGTTATTATGATTCCCACTTCTTTCCTAAAAATATACAGTATAAATTTCTTCATAATGAAGAAAATGCTTCTGCCAAATACAAAAATGTACATTTAACTGCCTTTAAATGGTAGTTGAGAACATAAAAAATAATTTATTTGTTCTTTTTTGTGTCTGTGTGAGTAAACTGATCTCAAGCTCATATACATTTGTACGTGAAATTCCAAGAAAAACCAAATACCTCAAGTGTAACAACTTTGCATGTTGCTGATGCCAAAGGAGCTTCTGATAAACATTTACATTCAGTTTGTTAGCTTTAGATGAGGCCAAACTCCTGCTGCGGAAATTATCACTAAATCATGACACTTTGTCCTCCATATTTCATTGACATCAGCATACACTTTAGCTACAGTCTTTTCACCAGTTTAACAATCTGTATACAGTAATGTTTCTCAATAAATCAAATAAATTAAACTTGCATTCATCAACTTTGGTGCAGTTCTCTGTCCACACAACATGCTTCTCAGCTAGGTTAATCTAGGCTTTTTATTGATCACTGCAAGAATTTCAGTCTCACTGATGCCAATTGTCTAATACCTATAGGTTTGTGGCTTAGGTAAGTTAGAAAATGATCTAAAAATGGTTTAATATGCTTAGTTATAACCACAGAATTATCCTAGAATGAAAAGCTTGGTTTTGACCATATTTGGAAGAGGTGTGAATCTTGATGAACTGCCAAAAAATAATTAGATTTGAACAAATTGAGTAGATGTCTTGTTGGCGATCCTTTTAACTGAAACGGTACAGAGGTTTATTTTAGCTAGCAGGAGTAAATGCACTATAATTATGCCACCAAAGTAACCTAGTTTGAGTTGTGCTTTGGTTGCAATATTGGTTAAATTATAATTACAGATGACAACAGAGTCCAACAGGGATGTATTTAGTTTTTTAGAGTACTTTGAAGTTGTAAAATATATGAAAACACTCATCACTCACTCCCTTATTTTCCTTTAGCTTAGTCCCACAGAAAATACATCACCACAGAAAACACACGAAATACATTAACTCATGAACCCTCAGTACTGGGAAACACTCATACATTGTCTCATTCACAGACATATGAGTTTTAAAAAATCCATTGGTATTTCTTTTACTGTCTTTCAAAACTCACAGTTAGAGCTGATTCAATGCAGTGTGCATTAAACACATATTTATTCATTCATTCATTTTCTTGTCGGCTTAGTACCTTTATCAATATGGGGTCGCCACAGCGGAATGAACCGCCAACTTATCCAGCACGTTTTTACGCCGCGGATGCCCTTCCAGCCGCAACCCATCTCTGGGAAATTATGTATATATATGTGTGTGTGTATGTATGTATATATATATATATATATATATATATATATATATATATATATATATATATATATATATATATATATATATATATATATATATATATATATATATATATATTATTAATTATTATTATTATTATTATTATTGTTATTATTATTTTATTTTTTTGCCTCATTACATGGAAAATTTCACTATATATATATATATATATATATATATATATATATATATATATATATATATATATATATATATATATATATATATATATATATATATATATATTGTGTGTATATATATTTATTAAAAAAAAAATATATATATATATATATATATACATATACATATATATATATATATATATATATATATATATATTTTTTTTTTTTTTCATTACATGTTAAACCAAGAAAGCATACATTTAGACAGACAAGGGTCGATGCCTTATTAAAAAAAACTCATCTTTTTAGTCTCCCTGCCTCTCCCACTTTCATAATAAGATTCCATACAAACTTAAAAATAATGGAAATATATAATCGTTGTAATCTCATTTGGAAACTTTGTGGCCAAACAAATGCAGCCTGAAATGAACACCTTGCCACATGGATTGTCTGAGTTTGTGTTTTGTTCTGATTAGCCTGTTTTTCACCAGGATTTTAAGCTTACTTGGATTACATGAGAACAAGGAAACAATGGTGGTTGAGGTTGACAGTAACCCATTTTAACAGTGAACAATCTACAAATTATTTGACTATGCCTACGCAGATCCAGATTTTCATACTATGGCTTCTTTAAACGTTGAGAATGCTAGATGCCAATTATTTCTGACATTGCTCGTGTCAAATTTGCCATATTTAACCTATTATAAGTTTTAAAAAGCATATGGAAGCTCAGGCTGGACTTTTCAGCAGATTTTCATTTTCACCAAATAAAAAGATGGCAAGGAAAAGTAAATTACATAAAGCATCTGTACCCGTCCATGACTGAGTGTAAAAACTGATTTCATACTGCCTTTGGATATTGTGCGCAAAAGAGAAAAAAAAGGGACCTAAAACGTGAAACACAATACAGATGCATTCAAGATGTTGGTAGCTTTTCAAACCCAAGGGGTACAGCTCTGTCTCTATTAATGTTAAACAAGAAGGCAACCGATGTAATGTCATTATGCACTGCCATTTCCAGCTTCAAGAACAGCACGTAGCTTTTATTACCTCACCTTTATTCTTACCTGAAAAAAACACTCTGACCACACGGCCATCAACAAACCATATTTGAGCTGGAGAAGCATGCTGATCTGTTCATCTAAACTGATCCAGGAACTTTTAGACAACAAGGAATGTTCAACCTGTTTTGGCCTCTGGCAGCATAATTGTGAACACATGCTGTTTGAAAAACAATGGCTTTTAAGACATGCTTCATCATTGTAATAGTAGCATGAAATGTTTAAGCGTTTTCAAGTGGAGCCATACAAGAGGAGACTGAAATCTCACGTATCTCTCATCATTGCTCTAGTGTGCATGATTGTTTTTGAAAAGCTTGAAAAACACATATTTAAGTCTGTTTTGCCCTTTTTGTTATGAAACATTGCTCTCATCTAACTAATGCATGGCTGGATGTACTTGGATGTGCATATTTTTATTTAGATATTAATCACAGGTCACCAAATCACCAAAATGTCATTATACAAAAAAATAATGTCTGGTTATTTGCTATTGCCTTCCGATTTCAGAGAAGATTGTAGATTAGGAAGGTCCATGGGTTGAGATATATTTATGGTTCCCACAGTGAGTGTTGCGCAAACACAAGTCTTCCATTTGCTGGTTATCACTTGATGATCTAAGAAGTGCCAAACCAGACAGCGCAGATTTTCCATAATGGATTAGCTTCAACATCAAGTTTAGTTTGGCATATCTTTATCATGCAAATATTAGGCATTTGCTTGCATAGTCATATTATCAGTTAGACATTCCCAGCCTGCAGTAATTGCATGGTCAAAGCTGCATGTCCTACACTTAATTTTGTGCCAAGTAATGCTGTACAAATAATTAATAAATTAATTTGCTAAAAATTAATTTTGCATTTTGTTTTACCACGTTTAAACTTAAACTTTAAAATTTTGTTTACAATTATATTCATTCGTTCATTTGTTTGCTTTTAGGCTTAGTCCCTTTATTAATCCGGGGTCACCACAGCAGAATGAACTGGCAACTTTTGTTTTACGCAGCTGATGCCCTTCCAGCTGCAACCCATCATTAGGAAACATCATCCATACACATTCATTCACACACATACACTACAGACAATTTAGCTTACCCAATTCATCTGTAGCGCATATCTTTAGACTTGTGGGGGAAATCAGAGCACCCACGCGATCACGGGGAGAACATACAAACTCCACACAGAAATGCCAACCAAGAACCAACCCAGCCGAGGCTCGAATCTGCAACCTTCTTGCTGTGAGGTGGCAGCACTACCTACTGCACTACTGCATCACCCGCCTTAAAATTTTTATGTAAAATAAAAAAGATATAAAGTTTAATCTCAAAATATGCATAAAAATCACAATAAAACATGTGATGCTAATAAAATATGATCTAAAATAAAACATAATACTTAATGTAATTTTTCACTGTAAATCATATTACTTTTGATTCTGATTTACAGTATCATTAAAAAAGAACATTTAAATAACAAAAATAAATTAATTAAAATAATAAACACATTTTTTTATTCTATACAATTGACAGAACACACAGTAAAAGTACCAGAACTACTGTATTTCAAAATTAAATCGAAAACATAAAATAAAATAAAAGCAACTAGCCACTTGCAATTTAATGGAATAATTATAGACGTAGAAAAAAACATATCTAAAAATATTTCATATTAATATTGCAAAACAGCAAGAAGTTATAACAAGCTATGTGCATTATGCAAACTCAATATCCTTCTTGGTAAAAAGAGATCCAGAACTTGTCTAAACATTTATCTTCCAGGCCCACTTTTCTCAGTTGTAAGTCATTTGTTTCTCTAAGGAGGGGACTGGGTTTAAGGCCACGTTATTTGTCCTTTTTCCACTCAATACACAGTTATGCAATGGCTCAGATTAATTTAAAGCAAATAATTTATGCACAAGACTCTTTCCTTATTAAGCCGGAAAAGCCTTCGCAAATAAACGATTTAATGTAATCAATTTTTGCTGCTGTGGGAACATTATTTTAATTTCCTCTCCAGAAACTTGTGTGCTGTGTGAAGACAAACTCTCTGAGGCCTCCAGATGCAGTAATACAAATTATACTGTGACCAAGTCAATACTACTAGAAAAAAAAAAATCTGATGTAATATACACATTCAATATTTAATTCTGACAAGAATAAAAAAAAACTAAATTAAAAAAAAAACTAAATTATATATAATTTACTTGGAATTATTTGTTTGCAATAATTTAGCAAAACTACTCAACTTTATTGTTCTGCATGTTTGCATCAAGTTTGCATTACATTAAAAAGAATGCTGCTTTTTTAAACACACTCATTTTACAACTCCCCTAGTGTTAAACAATGTAGTTTAACCATTTTTTTAAATCCATTAAGTTGATCTATATGCCTGGTCAGAGCACTTTTAACCTACAAAGCTTGACACAGATCATTGAATTGGATTAAACCATTAACATTCTGCTCAGACATGACCCCAAGGGTTTCAATATTTTTTCTGTTAAAAGAGAGATTTTTTTCTGTAGTCACATCATGTTAAAGACTGACAAAAAAATCGATTGCTATGTTCTAGGCTGATATCGCTAGGAACTAAAGTATATTATCTTTCTAGCATCTTTTCAGTCGAAAAAAACACAGGAAAACAAGACAGGATTAACACATTGTAATGTCATCTATACAGTGAACAAGACTCAGCAAGATGTGTGTAGAAAAGAGGGGTTTAAATAGTCCAAATAATCATTGTGTGAGAGGCTTCAGCTGTGAGAGTTTAATCAGTCTGGATCTTGAACCGGTTGTGTGTGTATGTGACCTGACTGGGTGTTGTAGTCCAAAACATGGCAAATACGTAGTTCAAGGAGTTTGAATGTTTACCACCAACCTCTGGTGGTTAGCGATCGCTGGTAATCATGACACCTACATTATTGTAGGCCAAAACCAAACTTGACTGAGGGCTGTGAGTCGAATATATACCAAATCGAATATATAGTACCAAACAGTATTACATTCAATTTGCTGTGGGGAATTTCCTAATTTATTTGCAAAGATTTAAAAATAACTAGAAAACGTAAAAAACTAGAAAAACATAAACAATCCCATTTATAACACAATGAATGCATTAGTCGAGCTACTCCTTCCTTTGCCTTGATTTGCTTGCAGATGTCTTGTGCATTGTGCTCTGTCAAGTGCAGTTTTACATATAAAAAATCTGATTTATTTACAACATTTAACTTCAGTTGGCTTTTTGTAGTGCAGCAATAAAACAAAGAAACAAACATTTATGTTAAATTCAAAATTATAATACTTCTGTCAAAGCAGTTTGACCCAACTACATTCCCATCGTTATCCTTTTCTTTTCAAATGGGTTGATGGGCCAAATCAAAGGTTACTATGGGCCAACTTTGGCCTCTTATTTAAAGCATACACTTTAAAAATCAGAATCAGAATCAGACAGAGCTTTATTGGCAGGTATGTTCGCACATACGAGGAATTTGTTTTCGTGACAGAGCTTCTACAGTGCAACAGAATTGCAGAGACATAACAAAAAAAAAACAGACAATAAATATATATAAAAAATCAGTAAGTAGTGAATGCTAATATACAAATAGACAAGTGTATGTAGAGCTATATTACTATATACAATGTTATATGTGTAGTTGTTATGTGCAAATTGGCATGTAAAGTGTGTTGTTAAAAAATGTATCTAAAAATGGCAATATATTTTTATTGAATTTTACAAACCAGGAGAAAGTAAATGTATTGCAAAACAAACTCCAAATAGATAAGCAAAAGCTACAAAAACTTAACCCAATACATGAAATAAAATGCAAAAAAGCTCTGTGCAAAAAAAAAAAAAAGACAACAAAACTTCCAGTCCACAGCCTGTGCCCTGCACCATGTCAGTTATATAATGATGGAAACTGCCATAAAGATCACAGTAAAGCTGTTTGGATGGATTGCATGTAGCATCACTTTAAGCTGCCTGTCTAAGCAGGTTCCCTTTTCTATTCATAATACAAACCAGAACATGTTTTTCAAAAGGTCTGGTTTGGTTCTTTTCCTGTAAGGTTTTTTTCCAGCACTTTCATGCAGGTTTTTGGTTCAGATCCTGAAAGAATCGGCCATTTGAGCCCAGCAATATTTGACACCTGCTTTTGAGATGTTTTCCAGCCTGATGCTTTCCAGGTACAATCATCACCTGTGATCTTGACTGGACAAGTGCACTCAGTGCCCTTGCACAGCATGAAAGATGTGGCTTCATTACTTGACCTTGTTCTGCAACTTCCTGTCTGAGGAGTCAGACGTGCACATCACAGAGAATATGAGATCATGGCTGTGTAAGATTGACTGTAGACAACTGAAAATTCCTACTACATAGTTTACATACTCCGTGATGCAACCTTCACAACCTTTAAAGTTTCCCTGCATATTTATTTATTTATTTATTTATTTATTTATTTATTTATTTATTTATTCGTTTGTTCATTTATTTAACTTTCTTACTTATTCATACTTCTTACTTACTCATTTATTCACTTATCACTTTTTCCACTTAAGACTACTTCTTATTTTTTAAATTAAGAAACCCATAGTTAGGTCCATAAATATTGGGACATCTACACAATTCTAACAGTTTTGGCTCTATACACCAACACTATGGATTTGAAATGAAACAAACTTTAAACAATATTAACTGCACACTGTCAGCTTTAATTTTAGGGTATTTACATCAAAATCAGGTGAACGCTGTAAGAATTACAACAGTTTGCATATGTGCCTCCCACATGTTAAGGGTCCAAAAGTAATTAGACAGAATAATATTCATAAATCAAGCTTTCCCTTTTTAATTCTTGGTTTTAAATCCTTTTCATTACAGCCTGAAGTCTGAAACGCACATGACCAGACACTGGTTTTTATTCCCGGTGGTGCCCTCTCAGCCTCTACAGCAACTGTCTTCAGTTCTTACTTGTTCTTGGGGCATTTTTGCTTTAGTTTCGTCTTCACCAACTGAAACGCATGCTCAATCAGATTCAGGTCAGGAGATTGACTTGGCCATTGACTAACAGACCACTTCTTTCCCTTAAAAATATTTATGGACCTAACTGTATGTATAACCTACAAGATTAATAATAAACTTTCCATTGACGAATACTTTGTTAGGACAGGACAATATTTGCCTACATACAGCTACCGTGTTTAAATAATTGTAATCTAGGGGTTCAAAATACTGATAAAATCAACTTTAAAGCTGTTTAAAAAATCTATTAGCAATGCACACTTTGCAATGCACAGGTAATCAACAACACACATTAAAGGAAATTATTTTTGCTGCTTCAAACTACTTATAAAAAGTTAAAATAAAACAATTATTGAAGTGTTTGGGGGACACCATATTGTTTTATGTTCAGTCCACTTAAATTTGTAAAAACCTAAGTTAAACTAATCGATTTGTGTTGGGACAACATGAAGGAATTGTGCAGCATTTTTCACTGTGCACATATAAAAAAGCAAATATCCAACCCAGGCTCATTCCGGAAACTTTGCAAACATTTCTGGAGACCGCGAAATAGGTCCCAGGAGGTACGTATTTGTGCAGTTCTTGTTTCTTGCAAGCGCCGCTTGCGCCTGCGCTGTTCTTGCGTAAAGCCACCAGGGGCCACTGTCAAGCGACTGTCCGTCTGACTGACTGCATGACTAAATGACCGAATGATTGACTGGGCGACGGGCCAATCGGCCGACCCACCCTCCTCTTCCTCCTCCTCCTCCTCCTTCCCTAAACACAAGCAAAGAAAAAGAAAAGCCCTCGTCTGTGTAACGACGGGGTGGAGTGACAAAGGCAACTGGAGGTAAGATCCAGTATGCAGGTTTATTCAGCGTCAGGCAAGCAGTGGTCATACAGGTGCAAACGGGTATATTTAGGCAGTCCAGAATCATAAACATTAAACAGGCAAAAGGTCGAAAGGCAGGCGGCTAAACTAGAGAACAAGGTCAAACAAGGCTAGGGTCTAAACACGGAGAAAACAAGACAAGGAGAAACGCGTTGTAATGTCACTTAGTAGTAAACAAGACTCCTCAAACTGGAAGGGTGAAAGAGTGCCTTATGAATGGTTTGTATCAGTCTCTGACAAGGTGCAGCTGGTGATTGTAATCAGGGTAGATGAATGAGCAGGCGTGCGTGTTTGGAAGAAGTGCATGTATGAATATGTAGTCCTGGGAAATGCGGAAGTGAAATTCTGGTGTTCGTGTGAGAACCAGCGATCTCTGGAAAGCGATCGCTGGTTGTGTGACAGTTTAATTTTGACCGCGTTTTCAGATTTCACCACACGTTCTCACCCTATTATGAAGTCGTTCACTTTATTTTTTAGATTCTGTTTTTGTCTTACCTGATTTCTGGACCCGCTCTTTTCTAGACTCAAACCCGGTCATCGCCCCTCTGGCTCTCCGCCCCGCCGACATAAAAGTCAAGCTAACCGTACAAACTGGTTGCGGCGGGAAAGCCCTACTCACTGAGGTGAGCTGTCAGCCCGCGAGCACGAAGACTTGCGCAATACTTACCTCATAAATTGCGATCTCCAGAAACGTCAGAGGGGCTTTGTTTCCAGAATGAGCTTGGGTTGCAAATATCAGACCTAAACACAAGTTCCTGGCAAAACTGCTTGACCATATAAATATTATTCACAAACGAAGCATAACAGCATATGTTTTCATATCCCTTTTAATAAAATAGCCAGTAGCATTTTATTTAAATATTTCAATATCTATTCAACATGTCCCATTCCATCTTCTGATTTTAGTTTAAATCTCTTAAAACACAAAGAACAAAGCTGCAAATGCAAAGTGCAAAAGCACTTCAGGGAATCTTTAATATATATATATATATATATATATATATATATATATATATATATATATATATATATATATATATATATATATATATATAGTATATTATATAGTATTTGTATATTAATCATTATATTTATTGTATATTAACTATTATATATTTATATAGTATGTATTTATAGTAAATGTTTTCAATAAATACTTACAACTCAGAATACATATTCACAAACCCCTAGTACTATTCTACTCACACTCAACTCAAACTAGTTTGTCCCTTGCCACTGGCCTGCTTGGTTTGAGACTTGTGCAGCTGCTCATCGATAAATTTGCTTTTCAGTGTTTGGACTTTCAGCAGTGAAATTTAAATCACACTGAACTGAACTAAACTGAACTTCAACTCTGAAAACTGGACCGAAAGTTTCAACATACTAGAACTTCTATGTAAAGCTGCTTTGACACAATGTACATGGTAAAAGCGCTATAGAAATAAACATTAATTGAATTGAATTAAATTGAATTATTATTTATGTTGTACTTATCTGTTAGAAATGATCTATGAATTAAGTAACTAGATACTATTATTTATTTATTATGTACTAGCACCCACCTAATAGATATTACTACTTATTTATCAGATATTAATTCAATAGTGACTATCAACTATAATTAAGTCCAAGTCCATCACCTCAAGTCCATATCAAATGACGCTGTTGTAACATCCCTATTCTGAATTAATCTGATATAAAGAAATACAAAGTAAAAGTGAAACTATCTGGAACATAATCTCCATGTTGTGCGAGACTGGATGTGAGTGGCACGATGCCACTACAGACAATAAAAGCTTTTATAATGAGTAATCCTGTCAACATTGAATGCAGTGTGAACAAAACAAAAATGGTACAACATAACAAAACACCAATGGCAAAATGACGTGAAGGAGAAATAGATTTGCAATGCAATATAACAATAAATGATTATCGAATAACAAAAATGCATTATAATATCTGGCACAGATGTGCAAACATGTCACTCGATTCTCTAAACCAGATATGATGCATTTGTCTCAATGTTTAGTTTGGTGGGACATCTATTATCATATTTTATAGTTGCCACGTTTTTGTGTTTATTTGCAAAAGTTTTGAAGATACGTTAGTTTTAAATGTGCATTTACAAAACGTTATAAAATTGCTAGTTATAACCAGGGACAGTTCTAGAGGGGTGTCACAGACAAATGAAACAACAGCAATAGTTGTTGGGGCTAGATCAGGCGTGTCCAAATGTTTTTCTTATGAAGGGCCAAAAACCAAATTTGATTTAGGATGATGGGCCGAAAGTAAATATATTAAATTGTATTACATTAAAGTTGCAATGGGTATTTTCCTAATTTATTTAATATTTAAAATTGCTAGAAACCATTGATTTATATTAACTAATATAGTATATGTTTGTAATTGCATAATGAACTTATTCCAGTAAAAATAAAACAATCCCATTTATAACAGAATGGAGTTATACTAGTCAAGCTGCATGTATCCATCCTGTATCCGTCCTTTCCTGTCTCATTTTATACCCCAGCCCTGCCCATCACTTTCTTTTCAGATGGGATGAGTGGCCAAATAAAAGGTTATCATGGGCCAACTTTGCTCCTCTGGTCCTAGTTTGGGCATCTCTGGGCTAGATTAATCACAGAAGGGCAGACTATAATAACACCATTATGAACTAATAATAAAATATGTAATTCGCCCCCAAAGTGTTAATACTAAATGTGTAGCAAATGTACCTCTGGTATGGGTTTAGGCATTGCTTGCTGTACATTTTGTCACTCAGATCAATAAAGCAATTGTAAAAATAAGGAAAGGACACAACCATGTATAAAATCAATTGATCAATTTTATTGCAGATATGACTGTTTTTAGCATTGCTAATAAGAAATATTTGACTTCTTAACTGTGTAATATAGTTTGTACGCTAATAGGGTATAGTAGTAAGTATACTGTAAGTTGACATTTGAATGCATGGTCACATTTTATTTTAAGGAATAACTCTAACTGTTTACAGAACATGATGCTTAGCACAATATACTCCTATTTTTCTGCTAATTAATAGGTATTGAAATCGTAGTTACTGTAGGTTTAGGTATAGGGCAGGAATGGGGATGTATAGGATAAGGTCAGAATATGGATTTCATAAGTACTAATAAACAGCCACTTTCTAAATTAAAAAAAAAAAAAATTTAGGTAATAAGGCACTAATTAACACTGAGAATTGGTACTTAAACTAAAGTGATATTGTATAAGCTGACTAGTTTATCATAATGTTTATTCGTTGCCATTGGAAAGTCTATTGACCATCAAAACACATTTTACCAAACTTTCTTTTCATCATGTTTGTGTTAGGTTAATAGATGTGGTAAAGCAATTCAAACACACTGACAGCAATAAGTCATCAAATGACTTAACAAAAGAGTATTATATGCAAATATATCTGCCAGATGAAATGATTGCACAATGATTTGCTGCTATCACTTGATCAGTAAAGATCTAAGTCTGACATGATGGATTAGTTTCTATGTTAACTTTGGTGTGGCATCACCAAGCTTACCAATGTGTTTTACAGCAGCGACATTTTAAAATAAACATAAAGGGAAAACTTATTTTCATCATAGATATTATATTGTAAGTACATTTATAGAATAATGTTATTACATCATTATTATAGTCTAAAAGGTTAAATACATGCTTTTAAAGATTACATTAGAAAAAAAAAAAAACTGCAGCCATTCCTATAATACTGCAAACATCATTTTAAAATGATGATTGGGTGCACATTTCTTATTATTATCAATGCTGAAAACAGTTGTGCTGCTTAAAACTGTGATGACCTTCCCCCCTCAGATCTAAACAACTACATTAGTTTAAGAGATAATGCTACATTGAAAATTGACAGTGGCTCAGTGGTTAACACTGTCAATTGGGTCAATTGGTGTCTTGTGGAGTTTGCATGTTCTCCCCATGTTGGTGTGGGTTTCCTCAGTCCAAAGACATTGTGGTATAGGTGAATTAGATAAACTAAATTGGCCGTAGTGTATTATTGTGAATGAGTGTGTATGGTGTGCGATTCATTCCACTGTGGCGACCCCTGATGAATAAAGGGACTAAGCCAAATGAAAATGATTGATTGATTGATTGATTGATTGATTGATTGATTGATTGATTGAGTGATTGATTGATTGATTGATTGATTGATTGATTGATTGATTGATTGATTGATTGATTGATTGATTGATTGATTGATTGATTGGAAGGCTTTGTGAAAAGTACATACATATTGGAACCACATGAGGGTAACTATATGTTAAATGTAGATAGTAATATAGTAATATAGATTTTGTGGGGTGAATAATTTTTAGTTTTTCCCTTTTTTGTGGTGATTTTTACATTTGGATAGTTTCAGAATCTAATAATTATACAATAAACTTTTAAATATGAAAAGATCAGAGAGATTGGAGCTTTTTTGTATAAGCACAGCTGCATTTTGTATGTCATAATTCATAATGAACTCATAAGCTTAATTCAGCCACAATCATAAAACCATCGAACACCAGACTCTAAAACAATGAAATGAATTAATCAGTTCCTTCCGTTGTGTGATTTTGATTTTGACTTGCCAAAACATTAGCTGTAAGTTTAAACAAGACATTTGGACTTCAACAAAAACCTGAGATTAGGTAGTGTTTAAAATTTCTTTTTGGCACATCAGAGAAAAGCTTTGCTTGCCTTCCTGTCTGGCCGGCAGGTCTATTAAGACTGTTTAATTTTGTTCAAGGCAAGAGCAATTGTTGTACACATGCCCAACCACTGGACATAAATGGTATCCGAACTTGATACACAGCAAGTGGAGATTTTGATATGAGCGTTACACAGCGAAAGAGAGCCCGTATATGGATGTTTTGATCAGTAGAATGATTACCCCAAAATACCCATTTTTATAGCAGATGTGTTAGCTCTGAACAGCTAAAATAAGTCCATGAAAGTGCAAAAGTCATTGTTTACTCAATCTACATATACTGTAGGTAAACAGTGGACTGTACATGCTTTAACTGTTATAATGACATCTTGTAATAACACTGTACTACATGTTTAATACATGGCACACTTGGATGCTTGATTCTGATTGACTAGTACAATATTTCCTATTGTTTTTATTCATTCCTAATAGCGTCCATGTCTCCACAATATTCAAGTTAATCTGGATTACCAATAACCTTTCATGTCTTTTGTATTAAAACATGTATTAAATCAGGGTTTAATATGGATGCTGAATGTTTTATTTATTGCAATGGACTGTTTAATCTTGATGGAAGCTTTATTATAACATACAGAAAGATATAAAAAACAATCTGTTATTTTTAAGTGCAATAGAGAGAATTTGTCACATCATTTTCACACACACACATTTTAACACATCTTGCTCTGTTTTCAAAACCAGCATTGTCCAAAACAACATTGTCAGATCACATAAGCTTAGTAGCTTATTTTAAAATGTCTTATAATGCTTAAATTATGAATAAAAAACATATACATATCCAATATAGTTTTTGGACAAAATAAAGATAAAGATTATTCTGATTATTATAATCTTGTTGCAATTTATTGCACTTGATATTGTATGCATGTCATATGTATAAATATATGTTATGTATGGAGCTCAAATGTATTATGAAGCATAGTCTGTGAAACTACAAAAACTGTCAACCCAGGCTCAACCGGTTACAAACCCCTATATACATTTCTGAAGAGTGCCAAATACATCCCAGGAGTTTTTGTTTTTTCAGGAATCTGCAAGGGGCACTGATTGTGCTTTTTCAGATGTCAAATTTCTTTTGCGAGCGCCATTTGCACCTGCTTTTCTCACGTTAATTCACCAGAGGCTGCTGTCAACTGACTGACTGACTGACTGACTGACTAAATTTGACCACATTTTCAGATTTTACCACAGTCTCATCCTTTTATTTACTTGTTTATTTTATTTTTTGCCTTTTGTTTTAGTCTTAGCTGATTTCTGGAACCTTTCTTTACCTAACACGAACTCCATCGTCACAGTCGGTCTTTCTGCATATCTAGTACACCAATGTATGTGTCGAGCTACTGGACAAATTAATAAAAGCTGAAAAGCCATCCATACGAAGGCAAGCGTTCAGCTGGTAAGCAAGAAAAGGAATGGCATCGAGCCACCCCATAGTATTCGTTTTAAAGACGTAATGCAGCTATACGTTCTTCTGGCTACTTCATACATAATCTCTAGAAATGTACTATATATAGGGCTATGTTTTCAGAATGAGCCTATGTTGATAACAGTACATGAATAATGACAAATTAACATGTAAATGTTACTTTATTATGAAATAATGATGATTTAATGCATGTACTAACTATGAACTAACTTTAACTTCAACATGAGTCACATGACTTCATGTGTGAATAATGTCTTCCTTGTTTGTTAAATAATGTGTTAATTAACACTTCAGATTTAGCTAAATGTAACAAACATGAACAGACCTGTTAATGTATCGTTATGTCATTACTTGACTTAAAGGGGACTCAGTCTTAACTGAACGACCTGTGTTTAAAAGTGACAGTTGTGCATATTTAGGTGTTAAATAATAGAATAAACATGAACTAACAAATAATTACAACATAGGTTTATTCTGAAAACATAGCCATATACATTTCCGAAGATCGCGAATTGTGTAGCCAGAAGTATGTATTTAAAACATCTTTAAAATGAACGCTATGATGAGGCACTACGACATCGTTCTTTTTCACGCTTACCAGCTGACTGCTTACCTTCATGTGGACAGCTTTTCCACTGTTGCCAGTTTTTCCAGTAACTTGCCATCTATGTTGGCGGACCTGAGACACAGAGAGTAGTTGATCATGACTATGGGATTCGAGTCCAGCGAAGGATAGTTCCAGCAAACATGTAAGACAAAAACAGAAGCCGAAAAATAAAATAAACCAGTATGTAACAGGGTGAGAATGTGGTAAAATCTGGAAATGTGGGCTTTTCTCTTCCTGCATTGCTTTTTTAAAACTGTTGGTTGGGTTTAGGGAAGTGGATGGGCAGGTCAATCTCTGCTTTTGAAGACACTATGGGTTGGGTTTGGGGAAGGAGGACAGTGGGTCAGTCGATTGGTCAGTCAGTCAGTCAGTATATAGCGGTGTTATTTCGGAATGACCCTGGGTTGATTAATTATTGTTAGTTCTTGATTAGTGCATGCCTCAAATCATTGGTTCAAAATAAAATATTGTTTAGTTTGAATTTTAGCACATTATTATTCATTAAGTATTGACATTGTGAAATGTTACAGCACAGTTTAAAACATTTTTACAAAATGTGTTTTTATTAGCAAAATATTAACAAAGATAATAAGACATCTGTTGTTGCTGTCTAACATTGTAATGGTAATATTCCAGGAGAAGATAGTTTTTACAGAGATGGGTTGCGGCTGGAAGGGCATCCGCTGCGTAAAAACGTGCTGGATAAGTTGGCGGTTCATTCTGCTGTGGCAACCCCAGATTAATAAAGGGACTAAGCAGAAAAGAAAATGAATATACTCCTTTTACAACATCCTCCACCTTTATTTATGTCCAGGCAAAACTCAAAAATCAACAAGTATGAAGCCTCACGTTGAGTAGTGCATGAATAGAGAAAGGACAGTTTTTAAGATTTTTTTTCTTTTCGCCATCACCACTCGTAAATGCTGTTTGAATGTACATGTACAAGGTTACTTAGAAACGTAAGTTGTTTGCCATGTATTGGTGTCCCATTGGCTGAAACAGTACTTATTCATTTTGCTATGTATAATTACAATAAAAAGGGAATCGTATTTGTGTTTTTTATAGGAACTGTCTAGTGACAGTTATACATTTTTATGTATAGTGTAAAATATTTTTGAAGGTAGAAAGCTGGAGAGCAACGTATTTTGGTCAAAAAGCCACATGTGGCTCATGAGCCTTGGATTCCCTACCACTGATTAAGAGGTTTTTGCTTCTAAACTCTTCATATAAAGAGAGTCATTTTGTTTTGTTGTGACATACTAGGCATTTCATATGATGTTTTTATACAGTAAGTAGGGAAAACACACACTGTAAAAAAAAATCTGTAATTTTATGCTATTTTTTTCCAGCAGCTGGGGTGCCAAAGCAAAAGTAAAATAACTGTTGTTAAGTCACAGAAATCTACTGTAAAAAACCAGACAGCAAATGAAATAAATTACCGGAAATTTAAATTTAAGAAAATTTCTGTAATTTACTGTGTGTTATTTTACGATAAATATCTGTAATTTAATGGCTGTTATTTAACTTTTTTTAGGCGACCCACTTGACGGAAATAAAACATAAAATAATGGATTTTTTTACAGTGCAATAAACTATGTTTTTAAAAGATTTGTTGTTTTTTTGCAGCATATTAAAACCAATAATAAGAGATCCACGTGTAGCTTTACACTGTCATGTTATTATTCAAAGTGAAAATATTGACGTATTTTACAGTGCGCACTAAAAAGTGATTATGTCATAGGGATGCCCACTTATGATGGGAATTTGCTATATGTGGTATTCCATGATGATCTTATCTGACTGCACAAGTGCTTGACAAAACAAAGACTGCTAATTTTTTAGTCCATTGCACTCTGTCGCCAGATGTTAACAGTTTTTATCATGATTAAAAAAGGTCCCAGGTTCTGTCCTGATCATACGTGTCTAATGCACACAAAGTCTTCGCCTACCAACTGTTCATTGTTTATCTAATCTGTAAACTGCCTCCAGCTACATTTGCATTATTCAACACTGCAGACTTGTAATAATCTATTTCACACTAAATATATCTTGATACAAAGAGTGGCATCACTTTAGCGTGATGCTTCTATTCTCACTCTTTGTTTATATTTTGTAAAAATAGATTGTATGGGGATGTTATGCAAGTCAGACACAGACCATATGGTAAACAATTTGCTATTTTTTATATTAAGATGACGGTAATGGGATTTTTAAGTCAGATGGTTGGGTCGAGAAGCAGAAGAGAGACATTTACAGAGTGTTTCTGTTCAACACAATTATGTAATTTAATAAAACACAAAATGAGGATAAAATGGAAGCAAATGATTTATGCATATTTATAGAGATTCAACAAAACTTTACACTCTCAGAAAAAGCAGGTACATGTTGGTGCAAATTATGTTCTTGAAGAACAGTTTTATACCTTTGCAAAAGTTGTATCTTATTTGGTACAGAAAAGACCTCTTATGGAACTGTCCTGTACCTTTTATCATAACTGAAATGAAGGTACACAATTGCTCTCATTTAAAAGGTACAAAAGTGTTGAACAACTTGAACAACTCCTTCTTTATCACAACATCTATGAAAATAAATATTGATGAAGAGGCAAAGTGATTTTATGAATAATTTCCATATTAAAACAAGAATTATCAGTTAAAAGTAAGTTTGAAAAAACATGAACATTAAATATTAAGTTCTATAATACAAAACAACTGGTAAAACAAAACTATAGATATTGTAAACTAAACATTTAAGGAATTTTAAATAAATGTTTGGAAGACATTTTGACTCTGCTATGGTACAAATGGTCTTGTTACCTATATGGATCAGATTTGAACCAGTGATGAAGGTACACTATTGTATCTGCAGGTTTTAAAAAACAAAGGCGCAATTTAGTTTCCCATGGTACAAATCATGTACTTAAAGGTACAAACTGCAATGATACAAGTGTGTTTCTTTTTCTTAAGCTATACAGTTCTGTCCCATAAAAAGGTACTGCCCCAGTGACAAGGGTTTGTACTTTCTTTGGAAAACATTGTAGCATTTTTTTCTGAGAGTGTAGAAAAAATCTTACACAAATCTAATAATTGTTGGTCATATTGAATTTTCACTACAATGCTCAAGCCACTTTTGGCTTGGATTGATTTTTGCTTTCCCCCACTCCTTTTTTCTATTGCTTTTTTATCTTTGCAAAGAATGTTCTAGCAAACCATGAAATCGGAAGTTTATTTATCTGTCTGCAGACAAGACAATACTGTGACAATATTTTTCATTATCAGTCCTCGGAAATAATATTTTGCTATACTAAACTTCAGTGAAATTGTGGAATGTATAAATACACACACAATCAAAAAGACATTCATCTGAAATCCATATTTCTACTGATTTAATATATTAAATTTAAGGAAATGACAAAGAAAAGCAGGTTTTGTTACTGTTAAAAAAATAATTTGCCAATGTATTGTTAATGTAACATTTTAAGAGACTACTAAGTTTTGCTATTATTACTTTACTTTGACATTTTAACAACACGTTCATATCTGTAAATGTATGTGATAAAGTTGGATCCATCCAGATTATGATTACGTCAGTAAATAGTCATACTTAGTATAGCCTACAGTATATGTTAGTAAATTGACTCTCCAAGATGAAGCTAAATATTTATTCATGTTAAAACTAAAGCCTAAAATCCAATAAAGCATGTCAACTTATCCGATACTAAACAGATGTCAGCTTTACTTACAATAAAAGTAGTTAAAAAGCCTATGTTTTCATCGTAATAACTGGTTCAGGTTTCTGTTGCTAGGCATAGATACAGATCTAAAGTGCCGTGGACTGATGTTTCAGTTCTCTGGCAAGTCCAAAATTTCCTCTCTTGTGTTGATTATCTCCAGAGCTCTCACAGCTCTCCCATTGTAATTGCAAGCCAAGACTTGATTGGTTCTCGTGTTTTTGGCTTCAGGCCAACAGACTTTCTCCATATATTAAGAGGCGAGCAGGACGACGGCTTCTAAAAGAGAGAAGAGACAACAACTAATGGTAGTGGACTAACTCAAGTGAACAACTCAGAAAATGTGTAAGGGATTAGCTGCCCTGCCCCAGACATGTCTGGAGAGGTAAGATCTGTACAACATTTTAGCATGAATTACTAGTTAGACTTCATCCCATGCTGTGTCAGCTAAGTCAATTACTTTTAAAAACTGACAGCCTCCACTGGGATTCAGCTCTCATGTTTTGCAATAACTGTGTATTCTGGAACAGCTGGGAATGCTCAAAATGCACTCTGGTGAATTTTAAACATGTTATTTATTATTTGAGTTTCTTGGGTATCTTCTAGCTATGTTTTGAATTTATTGAACATTATTGTGTTTGTATGAGTGAGCGAGTATTGATCCTATTCATGATTTGATTTATTATTTGGGTTTAAAGTTGTGTTTTGGCTATTTTATTTCTAGCCATATTGTATTGGAGATCTGTAAGTTATTAACAATTGATAATTGTACATAGAGCAAAGTTTGATCAAATATCTTGGATTTTTCTTGCAATTTCTTAATTTTTTTTAAATTGTTTTGTTCTTATGATGTCTTAATTTTCTGAAACTAATTGAAAAACATTGATCAAAACATTGGATTTTATTTATCTTTTGTTTCCACTTACATTTCTCATATGCAGCATCAACCCTATTCTCATTTTACCTCAACAAACACGAACATTCCCAAGTGTTAACTTTGCTTAATCTCTGTTCAAAACAAGATATAAGAATTCATGAGAGCATAAAATAAGTTTAGTAATGAGAGCATTTATTGTGAATATTGAGTCATATTCTGATTTGTGCTATTGGCTCATTCATTGTGTCAACAAATGTTTATCACTGTTCTTGGCTTTGGGCTTAAACCTGGCCCGTGGCCTGGATCACTCATGAAAAGTCTATTTGTACATCAGATAGACAGCTTTAAGATGGCAACATGATGTGCTTTATAATGTTGCATTGTATAACTAAACCATAAAATCATAATTTTAATATGTGAAGCTGAGAAATGTGCACTGACGTCAGTATTTTTGTTCAGCAATAAATCTGCCTGTGGAAGCAAGATTCACAAAACTTTAACAAATCACTAAGATTGCCTGACGTCACTGCATTTGCTATCATCTAGGAGAAATATGTGTATTTGTCACAAAACTGTTTTATAAAAAGATATTGCATCTGTTCTTACTTGTAGTGAAATGGTGCACTGTAAAAAAAAAAAAAAAAAAAAAAAAAGATTAATTACTTTACCTAGAAAGTGAGTAAACGTGTTGCCTTAAAAGCAATGAGTTGATTTTACTTTCAAAAGTCAGTAAACCCATTGACTTAACTTAATTATGCACATAGTTAATAATTTTAAGATGAGTTTATACTGTCTTTTTAGTTTACTCTCTTTTTAAATACAGTTTGCTCTTTTTTAAGTAAAAGCAACTAATTATTTTTTCTAGTGTGTATTATATTTTGAAACTAGGTTAAACTAGGAACTACCAATTAACTTTGTTGTATTTTCAACATGCATGAAATTTATGATCAAAATAAAAAGTTTTATTTAATAACATGAACCTGAAAAGAGAAAATCCAGTAATCAGCTAAATAATGTGACACTTTAACAAATGACTGCTTCAACCAATATTTGGGTGGCAAATCGACAACCCCAACAGCTGTATTATAATAAACCTTCAATAATTAATACATATAATCCATATAACATATTAGGGTGGAAAATCAACTAATCCAACAGCTGTATTAAAATATGCAATAATTATTACATTTTATCTATTTGTTGAATTTGTGTATATTTAACACAAATTTGTGTTGCAAAAACCAAAAAACACAAGAAAAACATGATTTAAATGCATCAACAAAGACATATTACTCACTATGATTAGCTAATGTTATCAAATAAAACCTTATTATGAAGAAAAACCAACACAGTTCTGAATATGTTCTAAACATCTTAAACATTTGCTATTTTATCATTTGTCTAACTATTGTAATTACTGTACTGATTACAGCTACAACTAAGTCAATAGCATTAAAACCGTACCAGCCATGCCGTACAATAAAGTTTCATCTAGTAAATTCACTGCAAGCTTTAATAAAGCAAAACATAATTTGTTAAGTTTTTTGTACATCTAGGAAACTTTCTTTCTCACAATTAAAACAGAGTGCTAATGGTGATCTATATGTATTTGTGTTTGTGTTGTCTTCAGGGCTAAAGAGATCAAGACTAAATTGGGAACTCTGCTTCAGAAGCCAGAGAATTCCATCGACCTTATTATCCCCTACCAGGAAAAGCCTGAGAAGAAACCAGAGAAGCTTCAGAAGTGAGTTCCTCTTGGCTCCCTTCACTTTCCCTACGCCTCTCCTCATTTTTCCCCTCTCCTTTCTTCCTCTTTTGTTTTTTTCTTCGTTACTGATGAGGACTTCAAATCTGCACGTGTTTCCTCACATGCATCACTTACTCATTTAAACCAAAAAGTCTGTGTACACTAAGGGCCTCTTCTGACTGAAGTCATCATTCAGGTTTTTTCTTTCTCTCAAAATAGAGCTGAACAGAACTTTCTGCTTTCACTTAACCGTGGAAATCATCTCAGGATGATTGTTTGATGTTTTCAAACAATCATTCTGAGATGACTTCCACCTATAAGAGCTCTATTTTGAAGTATATTTTAAGGGTCTCAAAATGTGTAACCACTATACTGCACAATGGACAGACATAACAGAAACCCAGGTTTTTCCCATGCGGAAAAGTCTTGATTCTATAAGCATCATATATATATATATGTTTGAGATGTAATTTAATTGTCTCAAGTTACATTTTAGAAGCTTGTATTTACTGTACTGATTAAATTTTGAGGTTGTAACTTAGTAAAGAAACAATAAAGTAGCTCCCTACTCCCTGTATTTTAAGGCCCATTGTGAATTTTTCATGACGTATATATCAATTTAACAACCTATTCATCTATTCACATCCATAATTAGACAGATTATCAGATTCTCCAAAGGTTGAGGTGTGGAGGAAAAGGCTGAACAGTAGAGAACAAGTAATGGCGTCAGAAAAACAAAACACGGTACATCCTGTAATGGAAAAGGGTCTGTTTGTAATGTAAATTGTGTCCAAATTGAGCGTAAAAACATTTGCAGACCACTTCAGCTCCCTTTTTGCTTACGTAATGCCTTATGCAAGTCTTGTTAATAGCTTTGTATTTTGTCAGGCAGAAAAACACAACAAAAGATTAAGGATTCTAATCACAGGATAAGACATTGTGTAGAGAAACAGTAACTGTAAGGGATTTGTAAGTTGTATAAAACAAAAGACTTTTATTATTATTATTATTATTATTTTTTTTTTTATTTTTTTTTTTTTATGAGCCACCAACTATGGCAATTGTTTTACCATACAATAAAAGTACAAACCTTGGTGCTGGAAAATACCCATACACTAATCTAAAGTAGAAAAAATGTACTGTCCATATTTATATTTACATTCAAATAGTTTTGTCTAAAATGATATGTTGTGTATTCACCTTATTCTACACGTACGAGCGGGCGCAGCCATTTAAATGTTTTTGGCTCAAGACTTTCAGTTTCACTCATGTCCATTCATTTTTAGTTATAAAAACAGCTCGTTTTGGTGCTTGATGTTGCAAACTGATATTTTCTTATTATATTATTCTATTTTGTCTGTATAGTCTTGAAAACACTTGTTTGTAGAGCAAGTAGTTTGACCATTTTCTGCCGTTTACTATTCCTAGTCATTTCTCCCTTAAAGGCAGCTAAATGGGAAGTTTGAAAACAATCAATAAAACGAGGGCACTTCAGCATTGGAGAATAAGGTCAATATAACAGGGTTTTTGCAGGTTTCACCAAATTCAAGACTTTTGCAACCTTTTGAGGACCATCAAAAATGAAATTTTTTTGACTCATACAGTATATGGGTTAAACGCTAAGCCTTTTTTAATGCACCATCAAATTATTTATTTCTTAGCAACATATTTTAATTACTGTGTCAAAACTAGCAGACCTTTTTGGTAAAAGTTTTATTCAGATGTGTTGTCATGATTGAATGTGTGTTGCATTGTACGGGTAGTTTTGCATAAACAAAGTATAAAAATAAGACCCATTTAATATTATTTAAGACCTGCAAGACAATATTTTAGTGAATTTAAAACTTTTTCCGGCCTAAAATTTAGTTTTTGGAATTTAAGACATTTTAAGATTTTTAAGGCCCCGTGGACACCCTGATAAGAGTCAAAGTAATAATAAACTCAATCAAAGTGAAATAAACTTGACTATATAACACTATATAATGTAATGAAATTAACAATCCACAAAAATTGTAACAATTATGTCAAGGTTTTTGTGTTTCTAATCCAATAAAATTATTTAATAATGGCCATACATATATACAAGAATTTAGTATAACTGCATTGTACTAAAACGATATTAGTATTTGTGTGTTGAGATTTAGGCATGCTGCCAATGCCATTGCACTTTACAGTACTTCAAATGTAAGCATGGTAAACACATTAAGATTTTTGTTCATATCAACAAATATACACAAACATGATATCTGTGTGTGTCTGTGTCACAAAAAAATTTAATTCTGCCAGTTTTTACTCATCCTCCACTTCTCTCCACTTTTCTTTTTTCTTTTTTGAGTTTCGTTTTGTTTTCTAGAACACAAAGAAAGATATACTGAAGAGTGCTTGACAAAGTAGCCATTGCCATTGCCATAGTATTTTTGTTTCCACTATTGATTCCAATGGCTGTTTTTTTTTTTTTTTAATTAAAAGAGTTCAGATGTAAAAACTTCTGAAAGTGCCCTCTGAAGTTTGCCTTAAAAATTAATATTTTTCTCAGTCTGCTTTGTTTATGTTGAGATATTTCACTTTAAAGACCAAAAATTAGAGTAATTACTTATTCTTTGCCATAAAAGTGAAATCACTGAACATGATACATGACACAGGAACCTGAGTAAAATACTCATTTTAGAGAAAAATTTCAGACGACATTTAGAGGTTTTTACATCTAAACTCTTCTTAAAGAAGAAAGCACTCATAAAGGTTTAGAACCACTTGAGTGTGAGTAAATATTTAGCAAATTTTAATGTGGATGAGTTATACCTTTGATTTCTTTATGCTTCTCTCTGTAAATAAGACTCAATGACACTGTGATGTTCAGAAATCACGTAAACAGCATGTTGGCCATATATACAGTGGAAGACAGAATTAGTCCCCCTTTGAATTTTTTTCCTTTTTTAAATATTTCTGATGTTTAACAGAACAAGGAAATGTTCACAGCATGTCTGATCATATTTTTTCTTCTGGGAAAAGTCTTATTTGTTTTATTTTGCTAGCAGCTTTTAATTTTTTATTTAAATTTTTCAATAGTCTATACAGAACAAACTAGTCATTCATTAATTTATTTTCTTTTTTGGCTTAGTCCCTTTATTAATCCACAGTGGAATGAACCACCAACTTTCCACCACGTTTTTACACAGCGGATGCCCTTCCAGCCGCAACCCATCTCTGGGAAACATCCACACGCACTCATTCACACTCATACACTATGGACAATTTAGCTTACCCAATTCACCTGTACCACATGTCTTTGGACTGTGGGGAAAACCGGAGCACCGGGAGGAAACCCGTAGGGCGAATGCAGGGAGAACATGCAAACACAGAAACGCCAACTGACCCAGCCGAGGCTTAAACCAGTGACCTTCTTACTGTGAGGCGACAGTACCACCTACTGCGCCACTGCATCGCCAGAACAAACTATTATGTTTAGAAATGTGTTGAAAAAAATCTTCTCTTTATTAAACAGAAATTGAGCAAACAAAGGGGGCTAATAATTCTGACTTCAACTGCACTAAAGATAAAAATGTAACTAAATGAATAAATCTGCCTGTTTTGTTCAGGGCCACACCTGAAGAAGCAGCCCAATGGCGCGAGTCCCTTGATAAGGTCCTCTCCAACAGCTGTAAGTAATTGTTTACCTTCATAGCCATTTGGCTGCATCTTAACCAATCATTAGAAGGTTTGGTTTATCAAATGTCTCTGTAAAGCACATTATAAAATCTTGTTTATGTCTTTCTGGATTTCTATGGAGCTGCACTGATGCACTTGATTCGGAATGCGTAAACAACTTGCGCTTGAAGGGGCACATTAACCTTTAATGACAACAACGTTCTAACAGTAGTTTATATAGTCTATAAAAAGAAGACTCCTTTCTGAGTTACAAACACACTTCTTCTGAATGAGGACATAGCACACTTTGAGTGTTTTTGCCTAGATCTTGCTACAGAGGGGGAGAAAAGTAGCTCCATTAAAAAAAAAAAAAAAAAAAAAAGTTTTGAAACAACTTAAAAGAGTTGTTGGAATTTGTGATAGCTTTTGCTGTTGTTGTTGTTGTTTTTTTTCTCTAAGTATAATTTAACTTTAGTTTAAACTTTAAAATTCTATTTGATCTGAATGAAAAAAAATATGTATTGTGGTCAAGAAAACATATACATTGACACAAAGTAAAAATATTGGTTAACAGAGGCACTATAAATAGTATATATTTTTTACTTTAGTACAAAGTAGACAACTATTTTTTAACCTTAGATGAAAGTATAATCTTGAATAATAATCTAATAATAATCTAAAATATTTTTTTTAAAAAGAACTCTAAAAAATTACTGTAACTTGTTAATTAATTTACAATTTATTAATTGTTGTATTTAATAAATTATCCCCAAATATTGACTTGGTTGAAAAAAAAAATGTTTTTAATGTTTTTTATTATAATATTTATTCTGCCCATGAACAAAAATTACAGTGACTCAAAGGTGAAATATTGTTTCAATGAATTAAGTGCATTACATTGGTCTGACTCAAAATCAAAATCCAAGCAAAGCTGTACATTGGACTAAACCATAATAAATATGGAGCAAAGCAGAACATTATGACTAAAATTACAGTCAGTTAGTTTTCATCTATTTGACTACATTTTAGTTTTGTCTTCTTTTATCAGCAATATAGCAATTTTCATTCATTAGTTGAGCAGACAGAGGATACGTGTTCTTAGTTGTTAGTCACATGACTAATGTAGAAAAGAAGTTTCTGTTTGCTTCAAGCCATAGGCAACAAACATTTTGATATTTTCATTGACAAATAAACACTTTTGATTGATTCTCAGACATTGACCCTTGTGGACAGTTGGTTAAATCTTCAATGATTAAGGCTGACAAAATAATCTACATCAGTTTGGAAGTCATCATCTAATTGGTTGAAGTCTACATTATTTCTAGGAAACAAATCTGTCGTGTTGATGAATAGTCGGTTTGGAAGCAAACACACCTGATGTCAATCCCTCTTGTGGAAAAACAAAGCTGTCATGTTTACAACTCTGAAAATGAGCCCCTATTAGTATAAAAGAAATACATTTTCACAGTATAAACTTTTTAAAATGAGTCCAAAACATTTGCTTGAGGCATAAGTTGTAAACAACAATGTGAATTTGTTATTGGTGAGAATTTTGTTACCTGTTCATTTCTCTAAATATGATGCTGAAAAATAAATGACTGTAAAAAATACAGGTTCTGTAACATGAAAGAATTGTTTTTGCCAATTTAAATAGATTTAAGATGAAACAAGCTGTCCCCAAAATTTTTAAGAATTATCTTGTTTCAAATAATTTTAAATAAGTAGTTTCAACAAAGCATCAAATGTAATTTGTAGAGTAGAGTTGTCAGTATTATGCCGATTGCCAATGAAAACTGTGATAAGAGTCCAGAACTTCTGAAGTCAGTCCATAAGATGTAGTCATCTTTATTTTTTACCTTCTTGTTGTAAGTAACCATAGGTAGTGAATCTGTGAAAAAAGATAATAAGAATGATGAAACGTGTTACATAATGTTATGCATTTGCTTCTGTATAGTGCCATTGTAAAGTGCAATCTCTGTCTGCAATAAATTATCATTTAATTACGTCAGATCTTTACAAACACAAGCAAACCTATGAATGAACAAAAAGCCAAAAAGACCATTTGTTCACAAAGAAGGATTGCATTAAATAATGATGGTGTTCCAAACAGTTACTCATTCAATTATTTGTTTCAAAGCCTGTTTGTTATGCATAATTGTAACAATTTTCCTCAGGGGGGAGGGGGGTCTGCAAATATATGTTGGATTTAAATTTAAGAGCATTTCTTTTGTCTGTTTGGTACAATCAGTTTCATACAAACAATAAGAAGTCTTAAAATAAATCTGCATTGAATAGTGCATAATTACATTGATTAATTCACAGGGCTGAATCAGGTGGCACTTGAATGCCACTTGCTGTTATACAACAGGAGCTGGAGAGGGACTGCATTAAGGACTGTGCGCCTCAGGCGTGCAGGGCTGTAATGTTTGGATAAGGATTTTAAGAGCCGGTGGGACGTGGGCTTCCGGTGGCAGCCTGTCACCAACACATTAGTACACGAAGAACACACAAAGCTGTTCTCACTCCCTAATAGCTTTTCCACATTTTTATTTTATTCCGTAGATGGTCTGGCCACCTTCAAGAGCTTCCTGAGATCTGAGTTCAGTGAGGAGAACATAGAGTTCTGGGAGGCCTGTGAGGACTTCAAGAAGACCAAGAACCCTCTGAAAATGGCCACCAAAGCTAAAAAGATTTATGAGGACTTCATACAGACCGGTGGGCCCAAAGAGGTCTGTTTGTTTTGTTATTGATTTTTGTGTGTGTGTGTGCTAATCACACTCAGATTTCCATCAAAGATTTCCAGAAATCACATTGTTTCATAGGCAGAAGGAAACAGAACTCTGCCAGACAGTTTACTCGTGTATTGTGAAAATATATTTTTCATATCAGTTGTTGAGATCACTGTATAAACACTGCGGCTCATGCTCTCACCCCCTAAAAGTCCCAAAGGAGCTACAAAAACTTGATGTGATGGAGTTTCTGCATTTTTTTAAAGGGAAATAAACTACAGTAAGATTAAAAATATATTGACCTCCAAGACATCAAAAAAGGTTTTAAGGTTACATTACCATAGATTTGCATTCATACGGTTAAGTAGTCAACATTTCTAAACATTAAAAAAAGCATATTCGGAATGTTAGAAAAACATTCATGAATATACTTTGCTTAAATGCTTGCTAAATATTTTTGATAGCTGTGATTTTACATCTGAAATATATCTTGAAATATATCTTACTGACCGTACATTTGACATGTCTGCATCTTGAGTTGGATATAACTTAATGAAAATGTTGTTTTTTACTATAATAGCAGTCAGGTCACTTTTCTATCATTTTTCTAACAGCCAGAAGGTTGTGGGTTATAACCTTGTTCCGATTTAAAACTCACACTGTCAGTTTTACTAAACAATTGGAAAAATTATGTAGTAAACAGTCACGTTATTGAAAAAGATTTGTGTCAGGATGTTTGCACAGCCAATAGCTGAGATTTAAAGTGCTTGTTATGTAATGGATCTGTATGCGAGTGTTTTAATAAACATTGTGCAAGAGCTATTTATTTCTTAGTGACCATAATGATTTCTAAAATCAATAAAATGCACTTAACATTTTATACTTTGCTTGTCTCTTTCAAACCACTAGATTTTCCTCGAGGGCAGATAAACACTTTAATCATTTAAAATATGACAACTCTTTGATGAATCACTTTTTCAAATATTTCTGTACTAATTAAAAATATACACTACCGGTCAAAAGTTTTGGGTCAATAGGATTTTTTAAATATTTTAAAATAAGCTTATCATGCTCATTAAGACCGCATTAATATAATCAAAACCACAGTAGAAATCGTAAAATTGTGAAATATTATTGCACTATAAAATAACTGTTCAAAAGTGGTTTATAATTTAGTTTAATAATTTATTACAGAGATTTTAATTATGAAATTTCGGTGTCATTACTCCAGTCTTCAGACTGATGATCCTTCATAAATCACTCTTATCTTAATTATTATTATTATTTTACCTTTTTATTATTAACATTATTATTATTAATTGTAACAGTAATAAAAGCAATAATGACTGAAGTAATAATTTGTAACTACATACAATAAGAAAGTAGTTATTTAAAATGTTAATACATTTTTTACAATTTATTTACATTAAATAAATGCCGCCTTGAACAGAATAATTTTCTTTAAAAAATATGAAAAAATGACATCATATATATATATATATATATATATATATATATATATATATATATATATATATATATATATATATATATATATATATATATATATATATATATATATATTTCAGCATTGATATCATAATGTGCACATCTGCAATAGTTACATCGCAGGGTCTGCAATGTCAAATCAGGATTATAGTTTAGCAGGTGTGAAAACACATGATTAATAAATGAGTAATTGCAACGTTTAACAAAGTCACACAAAATTGTCATTTGCATGTGTTTTAAGGCCTTTCAAGCCAGTTTAAAGCATTTAAGACATAGGAAATTAACATTTTTGTAACTTCAAGAAAGATGTATTTATGTGCAGATTACACAGTGTTATTTTACATTCCATTATTTAATTTATCTCCCTGAATACTGTTAAACTCCCAGAAAAAAAACACAAGACATTTATTTTATTTGTAACTTTGCTTTACTGTATTTATTGTCGCTTGTGATTTAGTTTATTAAACTTTATGCAGATGCGCTCTTCTACAAAATCACCTTATCATCATCCAAAATAGTCCTAAAGTTCTTCATTATTTTCATATTAAGCTATTCTTTTCAGGAGTTAAAGTTTTACTCTATATGATAAAATGCATTGCAGAAAAATAAAACACTGCAATGTAAGTTTTTTCCAATATTGTGCACCCCCAATATATATACACACATTGTGTGTGTGCGTGTGTGTGGGAATCCCACACACAGGGAATCAATCCAATTGGCCATTTGCCTGTGCTTGCATTAGTTTTCTATTCTAGTCTTCACATTACAGCCCCCCTAGAGTTCTCACACACTGTCAAAATTGACATAATGTGTTTCTAACTCATTTACATTTGTCCAGTTTTCTGCACGTTGTGCAAGACAGATTTTCACACATCTTATTATGATCACCAATTTCATTCCTTTAGGTGAATATCGACCACTTCACCAAAGACGTGACTCTGAGAAACCTGGTGGATCTTTCTTCCTCCACCTTTGAGCTGGCACAGAGCCGCATCTACACCCTGATGGAAAAGGACTCGTTCGGCCGATTCCTGCGCTCTGACCAGTACCAGGAGCTGCTCAAGTAAACCCACTCGACCAGCAGCAGAAAGACTTCACACATTTAACTCATAAAAAAAAAAAAAAAAGAAAAATACTTTGAGCATGCAATTTTTGATGTACAAGCTGATTAACAATACCGCATCTGTTTATTTGGCACAACTGAAAATGCAATGCAAGCTCACAGTAATTTGTAACTTTTTGATTTAGTGGCTAATTTGTACGTAAAATAGTTATGACTCCTCATGAGATCGAAAAGAAAAACAAAACATATTGTTTCAGCATCTTCCCTCAGCTGAATGAAATGGCCCCCTGCTGACAAGAACATCTTGCCACAAACTGTTAAATGAATGTAATTCCTGCCCAGTGCTCTGAATGTCAAGAACTTCAGTAAAAGAAGAAAAAGATTGGGGTTTAAGGGTTATAATACACACTGATGAAATGTTATCTGTCATTAGCAAGCAACTAATTTGTATGATTTAAAGTTTTTTGAGCGCCTCAAAATCTTGACATTCTCTATTAATTCTGTACATTGTCCTGATAATTGGAGTCACACTCTTTTCTGACCCCTGTAGACTAAATAAAGACCAAAACTGGTCCCTACTTGTAATTTATGGCTTTTCAGATTAAGAGCAGAGGTGGTTTTGTGTCATTTTTCTTTAATGAGGACGCGCTGACCTAAGCGTTTAAGCATCATGTTTATCAAAAGGAAGAGGCTGGGAAATGGAAATGGGTGGGAATGAGTGTGGGCTGTTTTTTTTTTTTTTTTTTCTTGGAAACGTCTGTGTTAATATAAAAAATGCCCAAATGGTGTACCGAAAGACGATTTGGGGAAACAACCCACTTAGTATTGAAAGCGTCACTATAAGTCAATGCTTACAAAAAAGCGTGACATGTTAAGATGCGCTCCAGTCTATGGGAACTTGTTGTTTGGGTTACCGCTATTGAAAGTCGCTAAGATGGGAATATCAAGTAGGAGGGAAACTATATAAAGCACTGGGCACATCGTTTTTTATTCTAAAGGCAATGTTTATTCCCATGCCACTTTAAATCCAAAACACATTTCGATTAAGTCATGGAAACCCAAAACATTTGAGCGAGCATTTATCACAATACATTATATACAGTATAAACACATTGTAAGACATATAAACTATTATTCTAAACAAGAGTGATTACTGCAAAATGTTATTACTTTAGATTAAGTGGCCTTAACTATTGGGTACTTGCATCAAAAAATAAATACAATGTACTTACCGTGTGCATAATGTATTGCAGAACACCTCTGGTGGGATATGGGTATAGGAACATGTTTGGTAGTATCGGTAGGTTTAAGGCTGGTTTGAGGTCATTAAAGCTAATAAAAAAGGTAATCACTGAAATTAATTACAGATGTAATTAAATGCACATTTATAATCAATCAAAAATACAATGTAAGAACATGTAATTTTACAGTAAGTACATTGTAACAACTAATTAATCTCAGTTTAAGTATACATATCAGTTAAGGCCACTTACATAAAGTGAGACCATGCTATTGATGTTGTCATACAGTATATTATTTGCTCTTAGAATCATAAGTTGTTAGAAGTTTGTGAGTTATTGCAATATGAGCTGCATATGTAACCCACGAGTGTGATGTTCAGTGTCAATTTGCATGTTTTTAAACTTAAAGTGTGTTGCACAGACACTTATACTCTTGCATGTGTCTTTATCATATTGTGTTTAGCCATATCACTAAGTCTAATAACATTCACTCATACATGAGCAGTGAAAGGTGCTTCTGGAGGTCCTTACTGATGTCCCGCAAAACAAAATGTTAGTTCTCTGCAGGACAGGATTAGTTTAATGTGGTTATTAATTACTGGGAATCACCAACATGAATAAAATGAATTACTTTGATGGGAATCTTAAGAGCAGAAGTAGAAACTCTGTTGAGTAAAATTTGTTTATATAAAGTTAAATTAATTTAGAAAAAAATAATCATTCAAATATATTATGAAATAACATTTGTGAGATGCAAATATCATTTAAAATGTATTATTTCAGGGTGGGGATTTGGTAAAATTGTCAGTAAGGACTGACAGAGTACCTCACTTATATAAAAAATCTGCATCAAGTTATATATGCATGTATGTTTGCAGTTGATTATATAAAATCCATAACCACATTGAAGTTCTGAAGATTATTTATTTATGCTACTCAGATGTACATATAAGCCATTTTCAGCATTTGTTTTTAATTTATTCTTGCTTGTCTGATTGTTTCATATTCAATTTAAAAAATACCAAGATAAGAGTTTGTGTCTTTTCTGTTCTTTCAAAAAAAGGAGAGTCTGAACAAAAGTCTTTTATACTCTTTAAAGTTATTTTTTTTAATAATTTAATAATGTAATGTAGTTATTACATTACATTTACATGACAGCATAAAAAGTGTGATGAGCTTATTATGTTATATTATATTATTCATTCATTCATTGTTCATTTTCTTTTCGACTTAGTCTTTTTATTAATCTGGCATCGCCACAGCGGAATGAACCACCAACTTATCCAGCATATGTTTTTTTTTTTTTTTTCTCGAGAAAGTTTGTTTTATTTCAACTCGAATAAACGCACTTTTTAATTTTAAACTTTACATTTTTTGTTTTAAAAAAACAAAAACATTTTAAGGTCATTTATCAATTATTAGCACCTTTAAGCTATGTATTATTTCATTAGTCTAACAAATACTGGTTATACAATAAGTTGCTTAATTACCCTAACCTGTCTAGTTAAACTAATTAACCTAGTTAAGCCTTAAAATATCACTTTCAGCAGAATAGAAATGTCTTGAAAAATTACTAGTCAAATATTATTTAATGTCATCATGGCAAATAAAACAAATCAGTTAAAAGAGTTGTTAGAGCTGTTATGTTTAGAAATGTGTTGAAAAAATCTCTCAGTTAAACAGAAATTGGGAAAAGAAATAAACAGAGGGCTAATAATTATATATTATATTATAACATAATTATTTAATCATTATTATATTATATTATATTATATTATATTATATTATATTATATTATATTATATTATATTATATTATATTATATTATATTATATTATATTATATCTTGTATATGTGCTATACAGGATATCTTATAACATATAGAATTATACAGTGAGTTGATAAAATATGCAGTAAACAATATCCATATAAATGTTTAGTCGATCATATAATCACATTATAATTGAAAGAAATGTGTCAGTCTTTTACCCTCACCACCTATTACCAACTAAAATTGTTATCTGTTTGTTGTCTGAACCAACCAAAAAATCCTCTCTAATACAGTATGTATATGAACAAAAACGAATTAGTAATTGTCTTTACCATTAAAAGCTAAATTAAAACGCATAAATATTTAGGGAGCTTTTTAAAATTTTTTGTGTTCCTCCTCTATAATTTTCTGTATCATCCTTGAAGAAACCACTTTGGTAAGCATGAAATTTCAGTAACTTTTAAATCCCCAGACAATATTGTTAAAATGCCAAATCTGAATAAAAAAGCAACTACTTCCTGTGAGGCATGATCTCTCAAAGCTTTCATTTCACCACTCGATCACAGAGTGTTTTATTCACAAAACCATGATATGACAAAGAGCATTGTTGAGAAGAGGATAAAGATACATGTAGAAACGACAGAGAGAGAGAGAGGGTGAAAAGAGAGTGAGGTGGAAAACTGAGACAAAGCAGATGTGTGATGAGAGGCTGCCAAAATAAACAATGTCATATGCAAACATGTTCGCATTCATTACCACTCTCATTCCTAGAAACAGTTGTATTTTTTTTGACTAAGGGTTAAAGCCGACATGCATCGGCTGGAATGTAAATACCATTTCTGCGTCCCATCACAAGGCACCCTTTTCCTAAATGCCAAAGAAAAGAGCATCTCCATTTCACTTTGTCCAGACTATAGGTCAAGATCACCAAAACTGTTCTTTATTCAATTGTTTTTATTTGTACTGCTCTTTTCAAACTACAACAGCAAGAAATATTTTCATTTAATTTAAACAGCGCACATCAATTTAAGCTGCCCTTAAAATACAATTACACAGGTCAAGCCTAATTTAAATTAAGGTAAAAAAGTACACTGGCCTGAAATAGTATTGAGACATTCTTGGACAGTTAAAAAATATTCACACTTAAATTGCTGGAATGTATGTTGGTATTATTAGTTACAAAATGTCAAACCAGCTGGCAACTGCAATGTGCAAACAAGTAATTAAGGAGCTTTTTTGGAACTTACAATACTTTCTGCTACAGCTTGTCACAAAAGTTTTGGATCAGTATTAAAGTATTATGTTCAACAATTTAGCGTTTATTTAAAACAATTTAAAACATTACTATGATTTCATTTAAAAATATTCATGGTACAATATAATGTAATTAGGTAATAGCAAATCTATGTGACACTTCAATGCTACATAGTCCTTTTGAAATTTTCACATTAAGCAAATAAAATTAATGAAACAGTTGTAATTATGACCAGTATTGAAAAAAAGTTGTTTCTGACTGTTCATTGATTCATTCTGTAAGGTTCAGCCAGTAAGTCCAATGATAGTATAGTGTCTACTGGTGGATAAAGGTTCACTGCATGTTCGGCCTTTCCATATTTTACATTTTTCTCGTTTATTTGGATTCCTATAACATCCTGAGTCTTGTGCCGGCTGAGTATACATTGTCTTAAGCACTAGCATGTCAGTCTTGGTCATTAAACAGAGGCGATTAACCACAATTCTAAAACAGCAGAACTCTACTTACTAAGTTTAGAATATTTGTCATGAGGTCCTCATAGATCTGGAATCTACTAAATTAAACAAAGCTATTTAATCTTACCATAATCATTACTTAAACTATTAGTAACTTTGAGTAATCACCATATGATTTAAATAGTATTATAAGTTTAAAGGTGAAGGCCTACCCACATTTAGATTGATTTCAACATTACTTTGTTGTTCTAAACAGAAAACCCCTTATTGCCCTTTTACAATCTAAGTATACTTGATTTAATGCCAATGTGTTAGTCAGAGCTCTAAGAACATCGTATAGTGTGCTACGTTGCTTCGTCTAATGTTTTAGTCCACTTCTAACCTGTACAGTGGCTTGTGTTGTTATGGATGTAACGTAATCTACGAGAGATAATAACACAAACTCTGTTTGAATAATTCAAAACATAATAATTTATCAGTCAGGTAAATGTGTATTATGCCAATTTATACAGTCAATTCAAAAACGATCAATACAAGAAATCAAATCATCAAAGATAAATCCAAGATTAAAAGATGAATACCTGACTTCAAAATATACATAACATGGAACATGACGTTCCACGAAATGGGCTGATCTGTGTAACAAAATCGAACGTTTAGAAACGTTCCCTTAAGTAGTAAATCCAAGAATCCTTTCGGGGAAAGGGGTGTGTTAAATAACAAAAAGCATTTGCATTCAGTGGAAGAGTTTCTGCCTATAGGAAAGGCACAGCCTTCGCAGTGTTTCAAAAGATACCTGAGGTTATATATTTATTGTTTTGGTTATGTCTATTTCTGAGGTAATGAGATTATTGTACCAGTCGCACTGAGATATTTCAAATGATATCAAACATGATAGATAAAGTCACTTGGGTTGATTTAGAACATTCAGACTTTGAAATGACCATTCTGTGTGAATAGAGTGAAAAGGGGCTGAGTAACCAAGGTGGGTTATGGGAGATGTTTCAAATGTAAATGGAGGAAAGGAGGGGAGCTGGTTTTCCCGCATTCCCACCTGGTGGGTTGTGAAGCCGATTGTCTCTGTGTTTTCAGCTCATGGTTGAATTGTCAAAGACATCAAAGTATCTGTGGTATCTCAAGTCTTACAATTTTTTTGATCATTCATTTATTCATTCATTCATTTTAAAGGGCACCTATATGCAGTGGTGCAAAGTATCTAATTACAAATACTCAAATTACTGTCATTGAGTAGGTTTTCTCAGGAATTGTAGTTTACTATTGTAATTTATTTTGTATTTTTTTTTAAATTTGTAGTTTTACTTTCCCTTGAGTACATTGTACTTGAGTACAATAAATAGTGCTGTATCTGTACTTTTACTCCACTACTTTCCATCAATCTGCTGTCACTACTTTATTTTTCCTGTCCATGGATATTAGAAAAACCAGTCTTGTAATTCCTGTCCAGCTAAATCACACATAGAAGGTAAATCACATCATAATGAACTACCTCAAGACATGACGATTTATATTGCAGCAAACTGTTTGGAAGCATTAAAAGTGTCCAAGATGAAGTCTAAAATCTTTACACACGCTGATCCAAAGTCTGCTTAGATGCATGTCACTGATAAGAAGATGACGGATGTTTACTGTATTTACTTAAACACCCAGCAGGCACAAGACATCAACATGACAACAGACTGATGTTGTATCCCAACGTCATGGGGACGTTGCATTTTGTTTGGAAATAAAAATCGGGTTGACATCAGATCCCAACGTCAGGCCAACATCAATGTCCAACGTCTAACCTAAAATCAATCAAATATCAACGTCTAATGAAAACCCAGGATCATTCTGAAAAGCAGTCCCGTGGACATATCTGGAGACTGCAAAATATGTCCCGGGAGGTACATATTTTTGCAGTTTTTGTTTTTACGAATCTGCGTGAGGCCGCTGTGCGCGCTTTTTTGCATCTCAAACGTTTCTCGCGTGCCCCGTTTGCGCCCGTGCTGTACTCACGTAAACCCACCAGAGGCCGCTGTCAAACGACCTTCCGTCTGTCTGTCTGTCTGTCTGTCTGTCTGTCTGAATGATAGAATGACTGACTGTGCAATCGGCCAATTGGCTGACCCACCCTCTTCCTTCCCTAAACCCAACCAATGACGATTTACAAAAGCCGTACAAAAACAGTAAAGCCCTCGTCTCATTTTTACCTCGTTTTCAGATTTTGACCACATTCTCACCATGTTATGAACTTGTTGGCTTTATTATTTGGATATTGTTTTTGTTTTCTTACCTGATTTCTGGAACCACTCTTCCCCGGACGTACACGACTAGCTAACCGGACCCATCAGAATATTTATTATACCTTTCTGAATCTGGAAAATTTGAGCTTTCATGACATTGTCAGAGCCATTGAGATCACTGATGCGTAAAGCCTCTCCTGTTAAGTCTCACCTCAGATAAACAGCACAATGACAGACAAAAATGAAGCAGATCTGTCACTACAGTAAGATCTTTCCCAATGGTTATTTAATATAATTGTTGTGAAGTTAATTCAAGCCTTTCTGCAATGATGAGTCACACACAATGTTGTTATTAAGTTAACGTGCATGTGTATACACACTTGTGCATTTAGCTTTGCACTGTTTTTGCATGGCAAACGTGACAGGATAAACTTTAGTAATAAATGTATAAAATAAACCTGATTTAATGTCCACAAACCAGGAATGAAGCATCTTCTTTCATAATTGTGCTGACATGCGGCTGTGGTGATGAGTTACGTTGCAATTTTACTGTCTTTATTACAAACACGGGCCGTTTTAAACTTTCTAAACGTTTTAAACTTGTAAAACTCATTCTTGTGGTGCTGCTGATCACAGAGAGCTGAACATGTCTTTTAATCCCATTTGCTTTTTGCACGTCCTGTCTTGTGTACATGATTATACATCTTACTATGGGGTTAATATGCCACTGACAATCAATTTGGTGGGCGGGGAAACCACACTCCTACGTCACGTTGTGGTGGGCCTCAAAATAGGAAAAATTTGGATCCCATTTTAACGTCAGAAAAATTAAAAAGCGAGACTTATTGCGTTCTTCTCATTTCAATATGACTGTGGACACACTATACCCTCACACAGTTCTGTCCAAAATGCTTCCAATAGAAGATTTTCATCAAAGGTGCCCTTTCAGAATTTTTTAATTAATAGAAGGCTCCAAAAATGTGTTTGAAATATACTTTTTGATCAACTGTGTAAAATATTTTTATTACAAAATATAGTTATTACCATTAATTACTTAAAAACATTTTACATAACGCCTCAAACTACTTTCTGTGCCTACTACATATCAACTCTATTCACAAACAGCCTGACAGTTCAGGTGGCAGATTTTCTTTTTATGGAGCTGCTCATTAGACACAATCCCGCTGCTGTTGCTTCAGTGCTCAAACTATGTACGACAATCACGTTTCACACAAGGGCCAGGCAATATACAACCTTATTCAGGTGTTGCTGCCAGCTGTACGACAGCTATAACAAGGTCTGTGTGTGTCAGTGTGTGTGCGTGTGTGTTTGCAGGTGTTTGTCTGTGCGTGTGTGTATCGACTAGAATGCTAATCATGCCTTATGGCACAGTAATACTCTGTCTGTTATTTGCATATTGCGCACAAATGGAAATGAATATGGCCTAAATGCACAAAAACAAAAGCAGAAAGCAGATAGCAGATAATGGCTGAGCAATGCTCAGATGGAAGGCAAGATAATGCTCTGTAAATACTCACTTCATGGGGTCATTTGTGCTGTAAAACCAGACTGCTCTCATTAAAGGCCCAGCTGTGAATTTGCCTTGTTTTTAAAGGCTACCAACATTTACGAAAGAGAATGTCATGTCTTGGAAAGCTAAATGCTGGACTTGAAAGTTTGAATCTAAAGTGTCAAATGTACAGTGGCAGAGAGGGTTTATACGTATTGCAAGTTAAAGTTGGAATTAAACAGAAGCTTCATTGTCCTTTTTTCCATATTGTGGGAAAACACAACATATTCACAAAACAACATATTCATGTTCATATTCATATTCACAAACACAACATATTCAAGAAACAGTCTTGAACTGAGACAAAAAAGTAACGTAATGCATGATTTTGTCCTTGGGCAAACAATTAGATTGAAGGCGAAAGACCGGCGAAGTTTCGAATCTGCGACCCACTGTGCCACCATGCTGCCCCTACAATAATATAATATAATATAATATAATATAATATAATATAATATAATATAATATAATATAATATAATATAATATAATATAATATAAATTATCTATAGGAAAGTAGATGATAATATTTTTACTAGGAAATCCCACTAAAAAACCTGTAGTGTTGGCAGGTATAAAGGTGGAAAATGCCTGAACTGAAACATATTATTTTCCTTAAGTAGACTTATTTTGAAACACGTACAGTGGGCGCATTACCTGCAATCACGATAAAGAGTCATTTATTAAATGCTTTCAGCATTGTAGCTGACAGATACAGCTTAGCTGGCAATATACAGTATATTGTTCGTTCACTAAAAGCAAAGAAATGTTCAGTGCTGCAGTATATGCTGCATTTACACAGGAAAAATAAAGCAAAATAAACAAAAGCATTTAGGATTGCAAGGATAGCATCCAAATGTCATATAGATTGGAATTTGTTGCAGGTGTAAACAAAAATCTGCATGAGATGTTTGTCTGTCTGTCTGTCTGTCACACATAAAAACCATTAAATTCCAATCTCCTCAGTTAGGTAGCTAACATGCACAGGAATCATCACAGGGATTGACCTCTACTGTCAGGTCCCAGGTTGTGAATTTGTTGCTAAGTATTTTTCAGAGCTGTGTTTCCAACTGTCAATTCATAAGGACCATATAAATGTTTGTTTTCTTGAGCTTTTTATAGTAAATAATAATAATAAAAAGATTGGAGCATTTGAATTCTCTATACTATATGTACTATAGACTATATGTTTGTTCTTTTAATTATTTTAAACTTTTTTTATTGTGAATTGAGGTATGTGCCTGTTTTAAAACAACACTGTTGCCAGTTACTCACTGTAACCAAACCATTACATCAAGTAGCTTGCAACAGTGTTGCCAGTATTCTACTGTAAAAAGCCTGTTAAGGGCTAATAGTGTGGTTCATTCCACCATGGCGACCTCGGATTAATAAAGGTACTAAGCCGAAATGAAAACGAATGAATAATATGATTTAAATAGGGTGACATTGTGGCTCAGTGGTCAGCACTGTCATCTCACAACAAGAAGGTTTCTGGTTTGAGTCTCACCTGGGTCAGTTGGCATTTATGTGTGGAGTTTGCATGTTCTCCCTGCATTTGTGTGGGTTTCCTCCGGGTGCTTCAGTTTCCCCCACAGTCCAAAGAAATACAGTACAGGTGAATTGGGTAGGCTAAATTGTCTTTAGTGTATGAGTGTGAATGAGTGTGTATGGATGTTTCCCAGAGATGGGTTGCAGCTGGAAGAGCATACGCTACGTAAAACATATGCTGAATAAGTTGGCGGTTCATTCCGCTGTGGCAACCCCAGATTAATAGAGGGACTAAGCCAAAAAAGAAAATGAATAATTGAAATAAATTTAAACAACCATCACACATCTCATTGAGATGCGTTTTAGGATTGCCTACCGTGATCCACTCAGAACTCAATGAATCACCACAGAGAGTGTGTGATAAAACCAAACTGAAGGTGTTTACTCAGATTTTGAGTTGAAATACGACTCACTTAATTCGCCCCGTAGTGTCATTTGTTACTTGGGATTCTTGTGATGCCGTATTGTTCTGCAGTTCAAGCAAGTTCACTTCAGCTCGGTGTGTATGTGTGTGCCATTTCAAAAGCTGCCCTCTCCAATAACAATGATCAAACCGGCGCTGCAGCACCTGAAGCGCCAGAGCTGAGTATAATCACATCAAGCCCTGTGCTGAGCCGTAATGAGCAGCCTGCTGTCCTCCAGCAAGATCCTGCCACCAAAGAGAACACAGAACAGACAGAAACAGATAAAGCGGTCAAGAAAAACAGCCTGTTCTCTGCTCAACAGACACGTTTGCTGCTTACAAAACTATGGCAAGCCATTTTAACATTTAAACTGTATATTGTACTAGTGCTCTATTTCCATGCTACTTTGTAGGTAACCTATATTTTTCATACCAGTGCTTATTTATTACCTACTAGTGCTTGTTCTTTAGACCAGAGGTTCCCAAACTTTTCAGCCCGCGACCCCCAAAATGACGATGCTAGTGACTCGTGACCCCCAATATTCTCTGAGGTGGTGGTTAGAATCACAGAAACCTTGTATGCAATGATGCACACACACAGCCACCAATTTTTTTTATGTATGTCAGTGCTGTAAATGGGCTAGAAAGTTTAACCTGATGTTACAAAATAAATCTGCTGCATCTGACAGTATTGCTGTGTCTTTAGTATAATGTAATTACCTGAGAAGTCGCAATCCAATAGAACTAGTAACTATAAGCTACTATAGTAACTATATAGTTTATAGTAACTATAAACGACTATTTTTTCTCATCAGTAGGTTATTGATAAAATACAGTAAGTTTTAAGGTTTAATAAAAATTAATTGATTTTTGAAAATCACCAGGCGCCCTCGGGGGGTCCCGACCCCCACTTTGAGAACCTCTGCTTTAGACAGTAGTATTTATTATTTTATTTATTAAGTACTAGTGCCTATTAAAAGTGCAATAGGTAATTGTCTTCAAAAGCATTTTATGTTGTGCTGGTTGAAAATCTCTTCACAGTCCAATAGTAATGATTACAGTAAATGATCTATATGTGTTTATATGTATTTTTTTATTCTGGCATAAAACAAAAAAAAATTTCATCCAATTAAATAGAGTCGAACCGACATCTCCCATAATTCCGATAAGCAGCTCAGACTGTCTGTCAGCAAGAGTAGATTCGGACTTCTGCGCATCTGTTCACGCAGATCCGCCATTCACGCGTGCCCGTCTGCATAAGCGGTCGCGCGGTCACAAGACAGACTGGGAGAAATCAAATGCTGAATTGAAACTTAAATACCTAAATCAATATTGGAGTTACTTTAGCACGCTGGGGGAAGGACGACACCATGGCTGAAGTATTACCGTTAGACAGGTAATGTTCGGTTTTAAAACTATTTTAGTCAGGCTAAGCTTATGTTAGATTGTGTTCTGTTATGAATGACTTATATGCACAAACGTGTTGTTCAACCACTGAAATCAAGTGAAAGATTGATGTGATTATTTTCAGTTTCATAAGGCATCGATAAAGTAGATTTATATTTAGTTTAACAACAAAACATCAGTAAATAGCGCTATTCCGCCTAACCTGCTTTATTGAGCTGAAGTTGCTTTTATATTCACATTGGGCCATTTTTGAACAATGACAGCCTTCTTATACTGTTTACCATGCTACTCTGAATATTCGCTCTGAAATAGCATGTAGGTGTGGCTTAGTAATAAAGGTAATTCCTGCATGGCGCTGGCACAAACTAACTGGCGAATTACATGAACTAGTGGGTTGTCTATCTGCTGTTGTGATGCGGTGCGCACGCTCACGATTTCAGGGGGTGAGGCTTTGAATCACAGTCCCTCCCCGCCATCCAAAGATAATATGCTAAGCGGTTAGAATTTTGGCAGATCACCTACTGCACTTTTAGTATACTAGCATTTATTATCAAATAGACACATATTTACTTTTGTATATGATATCAGCACGGGGACAAGGATCTACTGGATTGCTTAAATTTTATATATTGACTACTATGACGAGTAAGTATTCAGTTTCATTATGTACTAGTATTTGTGTTTTCACTAAATAGTAGTTATACTCTTATTGTTATGGTCATCAGCTGAAGTGACTCACTAGAGTACACTGTAAAAAATGCTGCCTTTCACATAAGCACTTCATGTTGTTCCAACACAAATCGATTAAGTTAACTTATTTTTTTTTTATTTAAGTGGATTGAACATAAAAACAAGTAAGTTGTTCCAAAAAAATCAAGATGTGTGTTGATTCCGCATATTTTGAATAAGTAGTCTGAACAAGCAGCACACATACTTTTAGAGTGGACTATACCCTAGTACACATTAGAGCTATGTACACTCCACTAGCCATTCACTCAGACTGCACATCCCATCATGTTTCATGCAAATCAACCACCCACAGCTGATATCAATCAGAACTCTGATCATCACACACAGCTGTTAATCATTCACATTGTTTACTAGGTATGTCCAGTTTTGTTTTGTTTTTTGCCCTTGAGTTCGAATAAGAATCATTTGATTTTGAGTATCTGAAAACCGATTGGAAATTTCTATAATACATTTATAAAAAGAATAGAAAAGACTGAAGTAACAGATCAAGGAAGTTTCTTATGTTTTATTTAATTAGCCTTATTTTAACATTCAAAAACTTGAACAATCAAGTAATAAATAACATAAATTCCTCACTTTTGGACTTTAGTGCGATAGTAAACATAAAAAAATAATATAAAAACAAATAGCACCTCAACTTCAAATACCAGACAACCCAAATATTACATATCTCATAGTTTGCTATAGCAATGTTGTCGTCATCAACTTCATAATAGCTCAAGACCGCAGACATACTTGCGGTTTACTTTTTGCCGGCATTTAACCAATGGCAACTCTGCAACAAAATGATGTCATGCCACACGCGTTGCATGTGTAAAGTCAAAAAAGAAGTCCAACTCTGTGTCACCACATAACTTTAAATGTGTTAAAAAGTAATGAGAATCGGGCCCATTTTCTGAGGATGTGATCGGATCTGGACATCCAGGTTATGCTGATTATTTAAGCACTTTCACACACACTCTGCGGTCTTGTTTCATTGTAATTGCAAAGGATTAGATCATTGTTTTATCTGGGTGGATTGCTAGTCCACTACAGAGCCCCAGCAAGAAGCGTGACAGGAGACAGATGACGACTCTTTAATGTTTTTTCTTTTCAGAATGTGGCACTTTACATCCTCCAGTATTTTAGTTTTCAAATGAACAAATGTGGTAATATGTATGGTTTAATCTGGAGTCAACAAATAAAATATCAGAATCTGTCTGTATACAGTGACACAAATATTCATCTCAGCATACATCTTAAATTAACATGAATATAAAATATGACATCACATTTTATAAGCTCCAATATGACCTAATAATATCAGTTGGCCATGCCACAGCAGCATTACTATAACATGATAAATGTAAAATGATAAAAGGAATATAAATCAACTTACACTCAATGTTTTTTTTTTTTCTTTGTTTTGGGGATTTTTGATTGTTTGCTGCCTGCCCCTTAAACTTTTGAATATTTTACGGATTACTTTTGTGGATTATCCCTTTATATTTTTGTTTGCTGGTATTTTGACCCCAACCTGTTTAACTATTCTTCCAATGAATAACTGTATAACCTCAACTTTGATACCATGAATCCATCATTATTGTTGTTATACTATACTGTTTCCTATTAAATATTTTAAACAGTGTGAATATATTCTGCCTCTAATGACAAAAATGTTTTTTTTTTTGTGTGTTTTTTTTCTATATATATATATAGTTTTTTAATACAAACAAACATTGCATTTTCCCTTTGGACAAGTCATCAGAGGGGGAAAGCCCTGCCCATAAGTGACAATATGTCACCCTTATTAGCATAGAAAGTCACAATGCACTTTTCACCCCATACACTTTCATTCATATGCATGAGAATACAGCAGACCAGAAACGCAAGCTCGTACAACAAGTTTCGCATGTCGCTGGGTAGCAAAGTTTTGTTTTTCACAGAGATAATGTTCTGTTTTGAATCTGTTGCTGTGGTTTCACTCTCACTCATTGCTAGAGCTAATTTGTAGTAATGCGACAGTCACCAAAATAACACAATTTGGATCAAAGCCTAATGGCCAGTTTTCAAGGGTAATAAAACATTATTTGTGGGCTATTTTGAGCTAAAACTTCACATACACACTCTTGGAACATCAGTGACCTATTTTACATCTTGCAAAATAGGTACATAATAGGTTCCTTTTAAACATTAAATGTTAGTTATTAGACACTATAATGCTTTAATAAGGTACTTGTGCACATTTATTAGATATTACTTTATGAAAATTTTACTATTAAGTTTTTTTTGTATTATTTTACTGATTTTTTTTTTCATTTCAGTCATACGATGGGACAATCATAAAAGTGAACTATAAACTAATATGTATTAAATATATCTGACATATATACTAGTATCTAATAATGAAAAGAAGAGCCTGGTATTAAGTAAATGTTGACTGGTAAGGCAATTCATTATTTTTTATTTTAAACAATAACAATATATATTTCAATATCAGTTGTTAATGCTTCCACATTTAAAAGAGTATCCCAAGAATGATTGAAGCCACAAAAGTGAAAGAGTTCATTCAATAGTATAACCTATTTTAGGTGGCATCTCTAATATCAACACACTTCTAGATTCTCGTTGATGCATATTTCTGCTATAATTGTATTGCGATTTGAAATAATGTCAGCTCTATACTTACTAGTAATATTGTAAAAGGCACTAGTCATTCTTGGAATAATTATTAGCTAGAAATTAATAAATTTATATTGTTTGAAATATACTCACTATAGTGTAAAAAAATATTCTCCACTAAAATACTAAAGTACATTTTTCTCATTGACAGATTCTTTTAGAAGCCTAGACTTCACCAAAAAAATATATTAGTTCATATTATTTAATGCATTTTCTAACATGAGCAAACAATGTTGTTTCTTGTTAGTTCATGTTAACTCACAGTGCATTAACTTTAACTAACGTTAAAGGTAATATGTAGCCTAGACTGCAGCCAAAATTAATTAATTTACCAAGTAACAGACAAACGCATCATATTGTAATGGTAACAGAGTTTATACATTTTTAAAGTAATGCATTACAGGTTTAGTTACTGTCAAAAACAACCCAGGCTCATTCTGAAAATGTACGTCTATATACATTTCTGGAGACCGTCAAATACATCCCGAGAGCTATGTTTTTCATATTCAGGTCAAAAGTAATGCCATTTGAGTACACATTTACTAGTAACTCGTTATAGACCAACACTGCTAGTAACAATAGAATAGCTATAATAAAAAGGAATAGATTAGTCACTAATTAAGAACTCATATATTTTAAAAAGTACTAGTATACGAATAAGTAGAACTAGTATCTACTTAATTGTTACTAGCATCTGATGAATGAGTAGTTGTATATAAAATAATAAGAACTAAAATGCATTGAATAAGCACTTGCAAACCCAACAATTAAAAGCACTAGTAGATGATGAATTAGCACTCATGATTAAAGGAAAGATAAAAAAAATTAAAACATGCAAAGACACTAGTATGTTTAATAGATAAGATGTTAAAATGGCTTGCCATACTTTAACTGCAAGCGAAGGCTAAACATGTATTGTCAGACTAGGACTCACGCATTTACTTTGGGAATGAAAAACAGTTATGTAGATGCTGATTAGGATGTTTTTAACACAGTAGGGGCTGAATAACTCAGTGAAATGTTTCCCCCTTATTTATGAAACGACACTGTGATGATGATAACTGTGATGATAATAACAGAGCACATAATATCCTTCACTCAAAGTCATGAGCAGCATCTCAGTTTCATTTGCTCTTTTTTTGTGTGCTGACGTTAATTGAACAGAAAGCATTGGCCCCTCAGGGTAAAAAGGCCCTTTTGAATCTGTTTTCTTTCCAAAACAGAGATGCAGTCATCATCACCACAGCATTTTCCTAAACAACAGCTCGTTGCTATGAGCAGCAAACAAAGATGTATGTGGTGGTCACTATATACACTGACAAATTGACTTTAGTGGGTGATCTATAATAATTCTAATATATTCTCAAAACAGTCATTTGTACACATCATAGCAGTTTCTCATTCCTTCCAACAAATTGTAAATGCTTTTGGACATGCATCAATTGCTTTCATACAGTTCTCTGCTGTTTTATAGCATTATCGTTTGCTTGTGTAATGTCAATCAAAATTAACTAAACTTGTAAATGCTTAATAGTCATTCCATATAAAACTAATAGTCCTCATTTCATTCCTTGAGTCATTACGAGCAAAAATGTTGAATTAGTTGCCAAAATCTGTCAAGCTAATTTTATAAACATTTTTAAATCTTTTTTTTCCTAAAAATGTCTTCTAACTTGAACAATTTCATGAATGATTTCCAGACCTGTGTATGCTGTAGGTTCAGTTCCAATATGTACTGCATCATTGTTTACAGTTGTGCACAGCTCTACCTAAAGAAAGGCTATGTTTGTTGTAAAAAAGAGTTTATTTATTCTTTTGCACAATGCTGTGATGAATAGCAAAGAGCAAATGCAGTAAAAATGTGAAACATACATATCCAGTTTCTTGTAGATGCCTCACTTAATGCAGTGATGTCTAACTTTACTGTTGTTTTTAAATGGCTGTGCAAATAGTATATAGTTCTGTCTTGAGCATTTTCAGGAAGTGTCACCAAATTTTAAAAAATGTAGTAAAATTTAATAAAATTTTGTATTAAAAAGTACAGAGTAAACTGTCATAATGAAAACATGACAAAGCCATTTGACAATCTTGTTCATAAACAATAGTGTCAGGACTTTTCATCTTGATGACACTGACACTTTCATTGACATCCATACTTGCTTTTGAGGAATGAGCTATCCATTGTGAGCAAGTGACACGCTTTAGCAGGTTATCGTCAAGGTTTTGCAGTTTGTACTAATTGTTTTGAGAAATGCATTAACTGTTGTGCAAATGTAAATAGTGTTGTGAGAAATGCACCAAAGCAACTGAGAAAAACTGTAAATTCACTCACTTTGCTTTTGCTTTGTCCCTGATTCATCAGCCGTCGCTACATTCATTCATTTTCTTTTTGCCTTAGTCGGTTTATTAATCAGGGGTCACCACAGCAGAATCAATACCAACTTATCTAGCATATGTTTCACGTAGCGGATGCCCTTCCTGTCACAACCAAACACTGGGTAACAGTCGCCACATTATAATAAAGTTATTTAAAGTAAAATAAAATAATAGAGTAGAATAGAATAGAATAGAATAGAATAGAATAGAATAGAATAGAATAGAATAGAATAGAATAGAATAGAATAGAATAGAATAGAATAGAATAGAATAGAATAGAATGGAAGGTAGACTAGAAAATCCTACTAGAAAACCTGTAGTGTTGGCAGGTATGAAGGTGGAAAATGCCTGAACTGAAACATATTATTTTCCTTAAGTAGACTTATTTTGAAACACGTACAGTGGGCGCATTACCTGCAATCACGATAAAGAGTCATTTATTAAATGCTTTCAGCATTGTAGCTGGCAGATACATCTTAGCTGGCAATATACAGTGTATTGTTCGTTCACTAAAAGCAAAGAAATGTTCAGTGCTGCAGTATATGCTGCATTTACACAGGAAAAATAAAGCAAAATAAACAAAATCATTTCAGATAAATTGGGATATTTAGGATAAAACTGCATGAGATTGTTTGCTTGTTTGTTTGTTTACATTCTGAGCTTTACATGTAAATGTCATATAGATTAGAATTTGTTGCAGTTGTAAACAAAAATCTGAATGAGAGGTGTTTTTTTTTTGTTTGTTTGTTTGTTTGTTTTCATTCCAAGGTATACGTTTAAATGTCATATAGTCAAATTATCATATGTGTTCATTAAAACTTTTGTTTTTTTAATGCAGCTAAAGTGTTTGGAATAAATTGATTAATGATATATTATTTACTTCATGCTATACAACTGTGTAAGTATTTACATGTTTCACTAACAAAATCAAGTACTTGCATTCGATAACAAATTTAGTCATTAATCATTTATAAACTACTACTTCACTACTATAAATTGTCCCATTTTTTAAATAAACTTTTTTGATCATTTCTCTTTAGTCATGGTTTCAATCATCATAAACTTTGGGGAAAACTTTTCTTTTGTGCCCCCTGGCTCTATATGAAATGCACAGCAATACATCATAATAATCATTTCACTCATTACTCCATTTGTGTTTATGTTTTGCTTTGAGTGTATAATATGGCTTTGAAGTGTCACATCATTTGTTTACATCCCAAGATTTTCTCTGTTTCCTACTTCAAACGGGAAGCACAAAAGAGATCAGAACTAAATGTTCCCATCCTGAAGAGCCCACTCCATCTCAGCCCACTTTGATTACTCAGAAAAAAAGGAAAAACCCTCTGCGTTGTTTTTAAAATATGAGATGAGACAGTAAATTCATCTTCTTTTTTTTCCTGCGTTTTTTATGCATCAGTTTTGAGATTTTGGGCTTTTAAGTGTTTTAATGTATAGACAAAATACACTTTTAAGTGTTTTATTTTATCAGTCTGTGTCTGTAGATTTAATTTGTAATGCATATTTTTAACATTTTCTTAAAATTATTTTTTATCTCATGCACATAAATCTCCACTTTAGCAACTCTCACATAAACCAAACTTCTCAGTTTTATTTATATCTATGAATTTGTAAGGATTTTTTTTTTAATGTTATTCAACACATAAATCTGAAAATAAAAATATGGCTGTTGCTGTATATTTCTAAATTGTGGAGTGATAAAGTAATTCCTAAAATTACCCCTGTACATTTTTTTATCTAATGTGTTGACAATTAAATAAACAAATAAAACCTGGCTTCATCCAATGTTCAAATTTTTGTACTGTAAATGTACTGGAAGCAAATGTGTGCATTTTTACCAAAATAATGTCTCATTTGCAAGTGTAAGCATCATTTTAAAATTATTATAAAACAATAACTTTTATATTTGCCATTTTTATGTAAAACAGGCAACTGGTGTAGTTGCAAGCTAACTATTAGTTAAACAGTTTAACCCAAGTGACCATCATACACTGTATTGCTTATTCTTACACAGTCTAATTCCATAAATCCAAAAACAGAATCAAATGTTCTCTCACGTCAGCATCTAAACAACAGTCCTGATTGAAACCATGTGTTTGCGTGTGTCTTGGGTCACGTTGACTCCGCCAAGGTAATCTTTTCTTTTTCTGTTGAGAGTCTAAAAACCACATCTTTATCTTCTTTTAAGGAAGGTGAAATATTGAACCGTTTGTTTCTGGTTTAGCCACGAAAAGGTTGCGTGGTAAATGCGTCAATATCGATAGTTAATAAGTAATCTTACCCAAAGGGTCTTCCACATAGACATTGTGCTTTTGGGAATATGGGAACAACACCCCAGAGAGACCTTATAGTTTTCTGGAATATTTGAACTTCCTGTGCTCTTTCACTCAATGTCCTAAACATCTACAACTGCAATCCTCCTTTACGTCACAATTATATTACATGGAGGCTTATTATCGTGTTAGGACAGATGAGGGTTATTGACATGGAGCTTTCTTTCTTTCTTTCTTTTCTTTCTATTTTGTGAAATAAATGTTACTAATTACATACAGAAACAAACAAATGATATGTAGTTGTTTAAATGAATATTATGGTAATTGACAGAAATTAAAATTAAATAAAACTAATTTCAGTCAAAAATATAAAACGTGTGTTTTATAAAGTCCTCTAATTTTTTTATTATTTGAAAGTTTAGATACATATACAAAAATACTAAATAATATATGATAGAGATAATATACTATGTATAGTATTAAAATTGATTTTAGAGCTTAAATTATATATTTAAAGGCCCAAAATAAGGCTTTAAAAAATAAAGATATATTTATTGAATACAGACTATTGACTGAACTTTCAGTTTGTTTTTATGTTTTTTTTTTTTACATTGTCATAAATTATTTATTTTGTAACTATTTGTGCATTTAGCTATATATATGTGTGTATTTGTTTATGTAGGTATTCAAAACAAACTATACTTTTAAGCTTAACATTTGAACAGTTGTTTTTCTTTCGTTAATGAAATAACAAAAAAAATAGCAAATGTAAACAAAGCAGTGTGTGGCTGTGGCATTTCTCTATGTTTTAAAGTAGCAATTAAACATTTTTTCTATAAATAAATCCAACATTTTGAAGAACTTTTTAAAATAATGACTGCATCATAGACAGACAGACAGACAGACAGACAGACAGACAGACAGACAGACAGACAGACAGACAGACAGACAGACAGACAGACAGACAGACAGACAGACAGACAGACAGATAGATAGATAGATAGATAGATAGATAGATAGATAGATAGATAGATAGATAGATTATCCCAGAGACCAGTTAAATAGTATGTGTGATTTTATTCACAAATATGACAAAAATAAATATGGAAATAGTAAACAAATATGTAAACAACTCACATGTTTGGCCATTTATTTGAACCGGAGCATCTGTAGTTTGATATGTTAAATCTGCCAACACACAGTTTCATTATACAGGTACAGCACGATTTGTGAATTACTGCTAGTGACAGGTTGTATACATTGCACATGCACATTTATCACATTCACTTGTCATTTGGTGGATTATGATGGATGGCCAACAGAAAAACAAAACGCAAGTTCACATTTTGAGTAGAAAGAATGTGTACTTCACCTTTAGAATAAAAGAGACAGTCAACCAAAAATGAAAATACTGTCATCATCTTCCACATAGTTTCTCTCTTCTATAGAACACAAAATAAGACATTTTGAAGAATGTTGAAAACTATAGTTGTCATTGACTTCTGACTTCCCAGCATTCCTCAAAAAAGTTGTTTTGCCTTCAACAGAAGAAAGAAACTCTTTATGAAGTTGTAAACTCACTTGAGGTTGAGAGAATGGTGAGTAAATTTTCATTTTTGGGTGATCGATCACCTTAGAAGAGCTTATACAAACACATATAAATATATATGCATTACATAACGTTACAAGAGTAAAGAGGATACAGTTGATTATTGTTAATGATGTTCCTATTCTCATCATAGCATCGAACAAAGCTGTAACAGTCATTTAGTTGTAAACTACGTCAGGCGTTGTTTTCCCAAAACCAGTTCAATGCAGCTTGACTGGGTAGATGCGGGTTATGTTGCTGGTGAAAACACCGCTTCCACAAATCCCGTATAGAAGATGACGTCTTACTCAAGAGGCGATTTGATACACATTTTTTAATAGCTTTGGGGATTTGAAAGGGTTTAAAAAGCAAATGTTTTACGATCATGATGGCTGAAACATCAAATGAAGTCTAATTGGCTCTGGCACACAAATCCTCTTATGTAGTCTTAAGACGAGACACTGCAGCTATTGGACTTTTTGGCTTTTCATGAAGTTTTTCTTCATTCTAATGTAAAAAAAAACACCAAAAATGGATGAGACAAAGGGATATTTCACCCCAAACAGAAAGATCTGTCATCATTTTCTAAGCCTGCACTTGTCACAAACCTGTTTAAGTTTCTTTTTGTGCTTTTGTAAGTTATGTTGAAAAATGTTGAAAACCTGTAACTATTGACTTTTGGTATTTATATATAAACAGTCACCAGTTTCTACCTTTTTTCAAAAAAACTGCAGAAAAAAAGAAACTCTTTAAGGTTTGCAACCTCTTAAAGGTGAATAAATTTAAAGCAGGAGTTCCATAAGCTTTTTGGTTTGTTTTTTGACACACTTTATAATTGCGTGTCTGTAGATTTCAATTACAAAATGCTTTTTAAAAGCCATCTTTACAACATTCTCTCACACTAAGCCATAAATTTCCATTTACTTCAATCTTTAAAGTTTTATGCAGGACTATGTTCTGAAGTTTTTTGGATTTGTATACCGTACATAAAATGACTCATCATATCCGTTTAATTCCACAAAAAATAATTTGATTTAATCAATTAATATATTTTTGGCAGCTTGCAATATTTTTGTAATTATAGAATGATAAAAAATGTAAGTAAAAACCTAATCTAAAGTCAAAGATCATCCAACTTTCCAAATTTTGTCCTCGCATCCAAAATACGTACTTCCTCGTTCAAACATAATTTAAAACAAAAAAAAGGTCAACTTTATCAACTGGATAAGTATAATGACAACTATTAATTGTAGCTAATTCAACTGCAGTGTTTCGCATTAAACGTCATTCATTTTACACAGCCCGATGAGTGGTGGTCACAATACGCCACAGTTCATAGTGTACTTTTGTTCATGTAGGAGCAGACGGCTCTGTTTAGGCATAACTAGGCAAACACTGACTGTAGTCAGAAATCTGTCGCTTTACTTTCTTCTCTAAACCACAGGGTTTGTTGTCCATCGCAGGTTGAGACAGTTCCAGGAACAATCTGGATCTCAGGAATCGCCGATACGAGTCTTTTTCCATAAGAGTGAAGATTTTACTCTGAGCTTCGTCAAAACATGAAACATCACACATTTCCAGGTTCTTTCTGGTCTGCTCCCTGGTGACTGAATCCAGATTGACCTGTGAATTTAATGGAGCTTTATGAGTATATTTGATGTATACTGTGTGTGTGATAGAGTTTTATGGTGGTCAAAAGCTCTCACCTCACGGGGGGAATCGGCCTCAATGTATCGCTCAAATATATTTCTGGCTTTCAGGTTCATCTTGTCTGCTGGCGTCTGCTTGAAATCCTCACAGGCTACCCAGAATTCAATGTTCTCTTGACTGTATTCGGACTGTAGGAAGGATGCGAAAGCCTTGCGACCGTCTGGAAGAAAAGGATTTCAGGTGAGACTCAATGTATACACAACTGATCAAAATAAATTACGAGCAATATTAAACTATTTGTTTAATATTTATGACTTCAAACATAACAGGATTTAATATAAAAATGACTAAATGTTATTTTAATATAGTATTTTACTGTCCTTTTAACTACTGCCATGCTTTTAGTACTTATATATTACTTATATTCTGTTTGTTTTGTTGTGTTTGAGAAATACAAATATAACATTTGTATATTTTAGTCTTTATGTTTGAGTATTCTTTTTATGTATAAATTAATAAATTATAATATAATATAATATAATATAATATAATATAATATAATATAATATAATATAATATAATATAATATAACATAATATAATAAAATATATTTTATCATAATATATTTTAATATAATATAATATAATATAATATAATATAATATAATATAATATAATATAATATAATATAATATAATATAATGTTTAAATATATTTTAACATTGAAATCTGAATCTAAACTCATTACTATTAAAAATTTAATAAATAGTAAAAAATAATATTAAATTACACTTAAATATTTATATATTTATTATTTAATAAGTATAATTTTGACTATCTGGAAAAAAAACAATTTCAGTGAGACTAAATATAAATATAAAAAACAAAAATTATATATTTTTAACATAATATAATATAAAATAAATCTAATAAAACTCAAATTTACAGTATGAAGCAGTATTTTAGAATGAATTGCCATTTTATTGAGTTATTTTGTGTCATTTTATTAAATATAATCTAATTCAATTCATTATAATATAACGTAAGATTGGCTTTTGTTTTATACACTGAAATCTCCCTCTAAACTGACTCCAGCTCTAGTGAGCGGACGCTGTGGGCTTTCAGGAATGAGAAGTTCAGCTCTTTGAGTCTAAAGAGACTCTCTAAAGACTGTCCCGCTGGTCGATGACCCCTGCAGGCCCCCAGAGCACAGTGTTAGGGCTCTTAGGGGGCCACCAGCGCAGTCTGAGGACACGTAGCACAGTCTCTGGAGCGTGAGAAGGACATAGTCATGTCCTGCCAGAGTCTCCTTCTACTGACACATTAATGATGTCAAGGACTCTTTGACTGAGAAGACAAGGCCCAATAAACAAGGGTCAATGTTGGAGACTCATGGCTTCTTTATTTATTTAATAGATGGTTCCTAGCTAATGTGTGCTGCCTTCATCAGCTGCTTTTATTGCAGAAGCATATGATTTTGAGGCTTACCGTCGTTTTTGATCAGGTTGGTAAATGATGTTTTCCATTTCTCAGTTTCGGCAGGAGTGATTCTGAAATGAGAGAGACGATTGGTGAAATGGTTTTGTAAATATATTACATTACATTTATAAAAGTATAAGCTGCTATCATTAAAATCTGCATTCATTTTAAATATAACATATTTATGTAGAAATATAATATTAATTTTTTTTTAAATATTTAAAATTATATAAAAGCATGAAAAATAATAAAATGATTTTATATTATGACACACTGATTTAATCGTGCATGCTTATTTAAAACCATTTGATAAAAACAAAATCATATTTGATAAAAATAAAATAAAATGAAATAAGCCATGGTAAATCACACTTCTATATTTATTAATAACAATTAAAAATAAAATACTGAATAAAGCACATAAAAATAAAATAAAATAAAATAAAATAAAATAAAATAAAATAAAATAAAATAAAATAAAATAAAATAAAATAAAATAAAATTATTCTGGACCAGTCTTACCTGTTGACCACAGTGTCCTTCACCTTCTCCTTGTCTTTCTCCTTCTCTTTTTCCTTCAGAGTCTTTTGCTCTTGGGGTGGATCTGGCTTTTGAAGCAGGAAGCCAATCTTATGTTTTATATCTTTGGCACTGTTGAAAAAAATTAAATATGAATTTAAATTAACTTATAGATTTAGACGCTCAATTTATGCAAGCATAACCTGGTTATGATTAACTTTTTATTTTAACTTAATTTTTCTCTTAAAATCTGCTTGGAATTTATCACAAACTTAAAAGCAACATCACTCAGAAAAAAACAATGAAATCTGATATCCAAAACAGCAAACTTTGCTCTTTCCCCAGAGTGTAAATCAAGTCTTAAACATTGAACTAATCATGAAAATATCTCCAAAGGTTTCCACTGAGGTATAGTTACCTTTTCAAGCATGTTGCAGGAAGAGCAGCAAGCCCTTTACACATGTTGCTGATGCGTAATAAAAATCCAAAGCAAGAGAAAAGAAGTCTGAGTGTCACAATGTAGATCCTCACAATCTCAATGCAGTCTCCTCCTTCCAGCTGACCTTTTATACAGCACCAGCCCACACAATACAGAAGAGAGCCAATCACAGCTCAGACTCGACAGAGGAGCCAGCCATTCACCGCAAAGGCTCAAACCCAGACAAGGCAAAACCAAGGTGATTTCCAAAAGTTGATTTAAGGAAAGAAGTTGAATGTTGAAACTTTTTTGTTGTTGTTGGTGCACCTAAATTGATTTACAGAGTGTAATAAACATGGTAGAATTATGTGTTGTACTTTCCCCTCAACGTTTTATTAACAATTAAATAAATAAATAAATAAGCAATAAAAAATGTAATAAATATTAAAATCTATAAAATATTAAAAATAACTAAAACAACACAAGATAAATAAATAAATTAATTAATAACCAATACAAAATTTGAATAAACAATAAAATGGTACAAGATAGATAAATAAATACAAATAAGGAATAAATAAATAAACAAACAAGCAAACAAACAAACAAACAAACAAATAAATGAATGAATGAATGAATGAATGAATGAATGAATGAATGAATGAATGAATGAATAAATAAATAAATAAATAAATAAATAAATAAATAAATAAATAAATAAATACAAAATTTGACTAATTTTAGAATAATATATGAGGGTGGCCTGCTTCCATAAACCAAAGCACTTAGAGATTTAAAGTGATTTAGATATGTGTAGCCATAAATATGCTAAGCATAATATGTAGAATGTATTATCATTATGTTATATTTAGCCAATTCATAAAAAAATAAATCATTATAAATTAAGTTTAAATATAGAGATAGAAAGATAAACAAAACAATTAATATACCACTAATTATAATATTAATATTATTACTACTAATACTACTACTACTTCTAATAAAATTATACATCAAAATAAGCTATGAAATAATGTATATTATATAGATATAAATGTAGTACAGCCTCAAATACTTCAGGTATGTTTTATTTTTCACAAAGTAATGAAAAATTAAAGCAGTAATTAAATTCTGGTATTTAAATACCAGAATTTAATAATTTAGTAATTAAATGGAGGTATTTTTGTTTTATATCAAAACCCAAATAACACAGAAAAACTCATAATAAAGGTTTCATTTTCCCCACATCTAATAGAGAAAATAATGTAGGAATAATTTAAAAACAGTAATTAAATGGGGGGAAAATAAAGAAAGAAAGATTGTGAGGGATAAAAAAAGTATCGAAATAGAAAAAAATAGAGCTTAGTAAAGAGTCTATGTGTGATTTAATAAAAAAGGGTCAAACAAAAAAAGGGGCAAAACAGTGTATTTATAAATTTACTAAACCACATATGCCATAGCTAAGGTTTAATTTTTTTTTTTTTACTATACTAATAAAAGATCACTTCTTATTACACATACCCTCAGTTACTTTCCATTGTATTTCAGTTCAACTTGCATTTTCATTTCCATCAGAAATGTCATAATATTGTCATTATTCACCAGAGCAGCCTGAACAAACAATCACAGCCCGTAATTTCCTTAGCATCTGTCTCTGTCTCCGACTGACCTTCATCGCACACACAAAGACCTTCAGGTCACAGAAACAACATACTTTAAGCTGTCAAATATGTGTGCTTTCATTTGTTTGTACCCGCAGCGCCCTGCAGAAACAAATCTGTGTGCAAGAAATAAATAATTCACATTAGTATCAGTACAAATGAGAAAAAAGCTTTGCTCGAGGCAACTGATCGTTTCATTCCATCCGTCTCATAAATCTCAATAAAGACATACTTCCTTTATATCAAAGCCCTATTAATATTTGTACCGATCAGCTAAGTCATGACACAAATCTCCTCAGTGGAAAAAAATATTAAAATAAATGAATTTACTACAGTGTGAAGGGAAAAGGCAAAAGGCCAATTTTGTAATGATCTGGAGACAGGAACAGAGTCATAATGCCCGGCTGTAATGTAATAGCTGTCATTATCCTGATTTACATATCAGATCATGTCAGCTCTATATTTAACGGAGTATAAGATCGTAAATTACGCTCTCAGAAAAGGAAATCCGCTTCATGCTGAATTTATGTGAGCCCCGAAGTCCTAACAGCAATCGTTTATTTAAAGAAAGACTTGCTAGCTGGAATCTACTTGTATTACAAACATTACTCAAGCATGATGAGTGTAAGCATTGTGTGTTATTAAACATACACTACCTGACAAAAGTCTTGTCATTGATCTTAGTTGTAAAGGCAGCAAATAATAACTTGACTTGTAGTCGATCATATGGAAAAGTGGCAGAAGGTGGATTTTTCCGATGAATCATCTGTTGAACTGCATCATCACAAATACTGCAGAAGACCTATTGGAATCCACATGGACCCAAGATTCTCACAGAAACTTGGTGAAGGAAAAATCATGGTTTGGGGTTGCACTCAGTTTGAGAGTGTGCGAAATATGTGCAGAGTAGATGTCAACATCGACAGCCTGACGTATCAAGACATTTGTGCTACCCATTACATTACAAACCACAGGACAGGGCAAATTCTTCAGCAGGATAGCGCTCCTTCTCATACTTCAGCCTCCACATCAAAGTTTCTGAAAGCAAAAAAAGTCAAGGTGCTCCAGGATTGGCCATGTCTGGGGTAAGGATGAAGGAAGAGGCATTAAAGATTAATCCAAAGAATCTTGATGAACTCTGGGAGTCCTGCAAGATCGCTTTCTTTGTCATTCCAGATGACTTTATTTTTAAGTTATTTGAGTCATTGCAGAGATGTAAAGATGCTGTTGCCCAAGCTCATGGGAGTCAAACAGTATTAATTCTTTTTCCACTGGACCATGATTTTATATTCTATACTCTACATAATATATAAATAATTTAAAAAATCCAGGCATGACCATATTTTATTTTGGTAAAATAAACATAATCTAGAGGCCTTTGCCTTTCATTTAAACACCTACTGATACTAAATGGTCAGCTAAGTCACGTTATTATTTGTTGTTCCTAAAACTTCCTAAAAACAAAGGCGACAAGGCTTTGGTCACGTAGTGTATACGTGACTGGGTCTACAAAAAATCACTCATAACCACTCATTTTTTTGGATATTGAGATTTATGCGAAAGTTGAATAAATAAGCTTTCCATCAATTTATGGTTTGTTGGGACAGGACAATATTTAAGAAATTCATTGATGTAAGGTTTCATTTGGCTTCATTGGTTTCATTTTTTAAATCTAAATACTGAGAAATTGCATTTAAAGATGTCTAAATTAAAGTATGTTCTCAGCAATGCACATTACTTGTCAGAAATGTGGTTCATACATATTTATGGCAATAGATTTTCAAAATTACTTGATGGAACATAACCTTTACTTAGTATTTGACAGATTTTTGGCTTAAAAGAGTCATTTTGACCAATACACTGTTTATTTTTTTATTTTTTGCCAAAAATATACCCGAGCAACACAAGCCTCGTTTTGTTGTCCAGCGTCACTTATCAAATAATGTGGAGAGGTCAAAATGAGCTGGATTGCATCAGCTAGTAATTAAGTGACAGTTGTTTTACTGAGTGTACATGTTTGTACAGTACACACAGTCTGATTTTGCTTGTGGTCATGTAAACTAGTTTACCTGTTTTATTATCCCTATTTCAGCTGGAATGTATAGACCTTAAAGGCATTGACCATTCAAAAATGACCTCAAAGTATGACGAGCTAAAGGTCACAGGTGTTATTTTTCAGTTTTTTTACTCCCAAAGTGCAAGTAGGCCTTAACTTGTATTTCATGAATCACTAAGTAATGGGACTCCAGCTAAAATCTTCTTTAATGTTTTACTGAAGAAAATGTATCTACATCTTGGATGTCCTAAGGGTGAGTAAAGTAACTTTAAACCCGCATTTAACGAAGTGACAGAAACGTGCAGTTTCACAGTAAATAAAGTGTACTATAAATAAAGCACTGCTTACACAGAAGCAGTGGTGTCAAATAAAAAACGACAATTCCTCACATTACTGTAAGCAGTTTTTTTTTTTTTTTTTGAGGAATTGTACTTTTCTAAGAAGTTAAAAAGATGTGTACTTTTACTTGAATACATTTTTAGTGCTGTATCAGAACTTTTACTGCCTTATTTTTTTTCTTCAATCTTTAGCCATTATTTTATGAGTTTATTAATTTTAATTGTATAGTGCATGAATGGGAAAACATTTCACTTGGAACCTGGAAAAACACTTTTTAAAAAAACTGTATAAAATAGGGTAAAGTAGAAGGGCAGATCTTTTTACTCATACTTTGTGTACTCATACTTTGAGTAGAATTTAAAATAGACATACAGTTTATTTTTATTCAGATAGATATTCAATAAAAATACAGTAACACTTTACAATAAGATTGTATTATTTAATGTAAGTTAATGCATTTACTAAGACAAACAAACATTGAACAGTGCACCTGTTGGAGTATTTGTTCATGTTAGTTAACATTAATTATTAAAAATACAGTTTCTTGTTAATTCCTGTTAACTTATGATGTCAACAAGCATGATTTTGGATGTTAATAAATGTTGAACTATGATTAATTAATGTTGTTCAAGTATAGCTCATTATTAGTTTATGTTTGAAATAACATTAACTAACATTAACTAAACCTTACCGTAATTGTGACCAAATACACAGACACTCTTACTCTACTTACAGTATGCTACATTTTTGGCAAGTAATGCTTTTACTTTTACTTTAGTATAATTTTTCACTCTTTCCACCACATTATTTTCAGTTCAAACAATATTCTGTTAGTTCAGGTCAACAAATTAGCATAATCAATCATGTTTTTTGTTTGTGTCTGTAGAAACAATCTATTTCTTCAGATTTCTAGATTCTAGATCGCAGATCATTACTCTTTACAACATACTGTTATAATTATCTGACATTTTTCGATTTCACTGATTTGCAAGATGGTAAGACGCTCTAAAGCAACTGAAACCATCTAACAGCAGGTTGTCCAGATGAACAATGAAGACCCTTTCAGCCATATAGCAATAGAAGTCATTCCAAATACGTGGTCACTAGAATATTGCATCATTACCCTGTCATTAACCCATTCAAGGATCCCTAAAAGGCTGTTCATCCATGAAAGACACATGTATGAGATGACGTAGAGAACCTCAACGGTCAATTGGTTCAACAGTGCAGCTGGAATTGATCACCAATTCAGCTCTGTACAAGGAAAGGATCTCTGCATAAGGTATCTCAAACTGAAAGCCTCATCGAGCAACTAAACCTAGAATGCAAATAACAGGGGCTTGGGATGGTTTGACCGCATCTAAACAACATTCGATTCGATAAAAAGATGTTCAGGAGGGTCTGCCCTTAATAAGTGTAAAATAGTTAGTACTGTATCTTAATAAAAAAATAATTAATAATTATAAATAAGAGCTGCTTTAAATGTAAATTTGACCACCCCTATAATGGTTCATACCACTGTTTATGCATGATAGCACCAAGCAGGCTATGTGGGAAAATAAGAAGCGACCTGAAGTTGTTAGATCTAACCCAATGGTAGATACTGTAAGATTCTGTAAGACACTTTTTTACTTTTTTATAAGAAATATTTGTTAAGTATATTTGTATTTGCATATAAACTGAAGTAAAATTAGACTCATAATGTGTATTTTAATAGAACATGAAAGTAACAGTAAAGCACAATCTTTGAGTTTATCCATTTTTTGGTTAAAAGGGATGCAAAAGTGTTACTGGTTGGCAACATTTGCTGTTTCGTATTCAAATTAGGTAGACTAATCTTATTGTCTGTTCATTCATTGATTTTCTTTTGGCTTAGTCCCTTATTTATCCAACTCAGGTTCATTCTGAAAACGTAGCCCTATATACATTTCTGGAGAGCACCAAATAGGTCCCAGGAGAACGTTTTTTGAAGGTTTTATTTTCGCAAATCTGCCAGAGGCTGCTGTGAACACTTTTTAAGATCTCAAACTTCTCTTGCAAGTGTTATTTAATGCTTTATCTTTTCACAAAAACCTACCAGAGGACGCTTTTGACTGACTGACTAAATGACTGATTGACCAATTGATCTATACCCCCACTCAACACCGTCCCTAAACCCAACCGATAGTGTTTTAAAAAGCACTGATTTACAACACCCACCCACTTCCATAAACCCAGCCCACAGTGTTTTGAAAAGCAATCCAGACAAAGAAAAGCCCCTTGATTTTTACCACATTTTGAGATTTTACCAAATTCTCACCCTGTTATTTACTTGTTTATTTAATTTTTTGCTTTTGTTTTTGTCTTAGCTGATGTCTAGAACTTTTCTTCGCCTGACTCAAACCCCGCTGTCCCGGTCAACTCCTCTCTGTGTCTCAAGTCTGCCGACATATGTGGTAGGCCAATGGGCAAACTGGTAACAGCAGGAAAGCCTTTCATACAAAGGTAAGCTGGTAAGCACGAAAAAGAATGGCATCAAACCGCAACATAGCATTTGTTTTAAAGACAAAATGCAGCCATACGTACTTCTGGCTGCATAATTCGCCATCTCCGGAAATGGATGACAGGCTAAGTTTTCAGAATGAGCCCATGACGCATTTATCAGGGGTCACCAAAGCGGATATGTTTTACGCAGTGGATGTCCTTCCAGCTGCAACCCAATACTGGGAATTGGTCAAAATCATCTCATTATTATCCTTTAAAATACTAAAAACTGAAATAGGCTTGATTAATGAATTAGATGTATTTGATTGTCGATGTATAATTCCAACACAATCTCACAGAAACTCTGAACTTTTGATTTAGTGGTAATTTGTATGAATCTCGTATAATTTACCACGCCTCCTTTTTAAAATTGTACATTTTTGTATGACTGAACTTGTACAAATTCGTATGAATTAGTCACTAAACTGACAAAATGTAATTTAGCTATGTTTCACACACTGACTTAATCTCTCAAGGAATTCAAAGAACTAAACAGACTTAGAATAACAGACTATTTTTGCTGGTCTAAAGTTAACTTAATTTGATTCCCAATTTGAAACATTATATTCATCAACAGTAAATCATATACAATAAATTATCAACCACAACTCATGATAGGGTATCTAAGTCAGTAATTGTGAGTTTTTATTTTTGTCACCGGACTGTTGTTTTCGATTGTAATGATTAGATTTCATGCATCTGTAGCTGCACGAGGGAGTCTGTAAGGTTCCCGCTGACACTATGAAAAACTCATGCTTTATTTAACATCATAACTCGCATAACAAATTGAATATTCTGAGCCAGACACACCACTGATTACGCCACAATGTGGGTAATAACCTGATTAACTAATAAAGTCTTGTTTATATTAGTTTGTAAGTAAACCAGGGCAGCGGGTGATTTTAATTAGCTGATTTCTTAGAATTACAGGCGAACTGGAGTTCATGTAAGTTTCATTTTATCATACCCCTTAAATACAACAGTATATTTCATCATACTCCTCACATACATTATATTTCATCATACTTCTCACATACAAAAGTACACTACAAGACCCTGAAGCCAAAACCACAGTTCTTTTTCATGCAGCTGTCAATTTTTGAAATGGGTTTCTTGGCTTTCCACAGCATGATTTTTGACAATTTTGATGTATTTCAGATTGTGTCTGTAGATTTCAAACTTTTGTTTTTCTCCTGCACTCAGCCGGAAATCTCCATTTAAACAATACTTGCATGCACTACATACAGCAAATATTACAGTTATTTTCATATATTTGTTTTTACAAAGGAATTTGTTCAAACATAATTTGACTGATTGTATTTTATACTATATATTACTCTACACAAATTTTAAAAAATATTCTTCTTCTTCTTGTTGTTTATTATTACACTGTAAAACCCAAAAAGTTCTCAAACCGTTTGAGGAAACTAACTGCAACTCAGCATTTAATTTCTAAAACTAATCCTAATGAGTACTGTGAACTTAATCCATTTGAGTAAACGAAGCAATTTGAGCACAGTAAAACCAACTGAGTACTGTAGAACTCAGCATTTTAAGGCAACTCAAACTGTTTGAGGAAACCGATTGCAACATTTAGCCAATTGAGCTAAACACTAATCCATATGTGTACTGTGAACTTACTCCATTTAAGTTGAAGTAATAAGTTATTTTTTTTTAATTTATTACCTTCTATACTGAGTTCAAAACTCTTTTCAAATGAGTAGAATTAACTTTCAGTAAATGTTGAGTCAACTACACTCATTTCATTTGATAAAATTGACTGTTGGGTTTTACAGTCTATTATTATTATTATTATTATTATTATTATTACTGTTTATTATTAGTAGTAGTACTATTTGCATTATTATTTGCATTTAGTGTTGTGGTAACACATTAAAAGTAACGTGAGTTACGTAATGATATTACTTTTCTGTAACAAGTAAAGCCTCATTCACATTTCGAGCGTCTGGCAGTGACAAAGCGTCAAGTGACCGTTCACTTCAAAGAAAGAGTAAGCAACTTCCGGTGTCCTCCATCTACACGAGTGACAGCACCTGTTGGCAACCATGTGGTCGTGTTGAACGATGTGATAAAGTTGAGAATCCCTTATGAGTGAGTCATGATGAATATTGACTGTCACTCAAGAAAGTCGCTCTTCATTTGCATAAAGTTGAAGGATTGTTTGTTTGGTCGCCAATGGTCATTGTCGCTCGCGTAGACGGAGGTTGCTCACTCTCCATAGAAATGAATGGCTGCTTGTCACTTTGCCGCTGTTAGTCATTCGTAGTGTGAATGAGGCTTTAAGCATCATGAGTAAAGTAACGCATTACTTTTAAAAACGAAGTAATAATATTTGAGCTTAAAAAAATTAGTTTTTGTTTAACTAATAAGCTCATAAAAAATAAATAGCTGAATTAAAATGACATAACAATGTGAACATAGTCACATTGAATCCCACACTCAATGAGAGAATGCAGGAACAGACAGAAACCAAGATGGCAAGACCTTACATTTCTGTGATGAAAGTATTCTCATTCTTCTAAACGGTTCAGAGAAAGGGAAAAGGGGCTTGCCTCAATGGACAGTGATTTTAGTTCACTAATAGTACAAAAAGTAAAAAAGTAGCAAACACTTTACACTTTTATTGATCTGTCTATATGGCATGTATAGCTTGAGGGTTGGGACGTTCTCAGAAGATAACATTATCCTACAGTTTTATTATTTTTTAATGTTTTTTTAAGGTAACTGAACTGTAGGCTATTTAACCTGTATTGTTCAATGCGGAAGTGCACTCGTTTTTTCTTTTTTTTATTGCTAGCTTTAGTTTTAACTTACGATTCAACTACCTATGGGAAAAGTGACTAGGAATAATAAACTGCAGTAAACAGTCAAAGTTCCTGCTCTACAAACATGTCTTTGCATGATTATACAGACAAAACAATCATATAATAAGAAAGTATCAGTTCGCAATATCAAGCAGTAGAACAAGCTGTTTTAACATTTGAAATTTAATGGAAATGAATGAGACCCAAAGTCCTGAGCCAAAAAGATTCAAATGGCTGTGCCCGCTTGTATACCTGAAGAATAAGGCGCACAATACAATGCATTGTTAAATGCAGAGTTCCTTTATTTTAAAATCCTACAAGTTCTGAAACAGATCAGAACTCAACTAGGTAAAAAAAAAAAAAAAAAAAAAAAAAAAACAACTCAAAAGTAACCTAAAGCATTAATTATCATAAAAAGTAGCACAACTACTTTTGGGGGGAGTAATTCAATAATGTAATGCATTATTTTCAAAATTAACTTTCCCCAACACTGATTGTATGTTTTTTTTTTTTTTTTTGTAATATTATTGTTTGCATTATTTTCTGAATTATGAAGTTATAAAAAATCCCTATGCCCTCCATAAAAAATTTTTGATTCAAAAAGTAATAGTAATAATAATAAACTTTTGAAGTTCACTTTGTCCATTCTTGATTTTTATTTTTATTTTTTTTGCTAGAAATATCAGCAAATTATCTCATAATAAATTCAATAATAACTCGTTTGTGCAATGATCAATTCTTCATACAATCAATAAACAGGTGATAACTATTACTTCATCTTTACCCTATTCACCTGGGCTGTCCTAAAATAAATAAATTATTTTTTTTTTAAATTTAATCAATAAATACATAAATAAATAAATCTCCCCACTTTAAGCTGCTGTTGTGTTGACACAAACACACAAAATACTGAAGTCAGATCCCTGGAGATAAATAAGTACAAACCCATGACATCAGAGTCAGAAAATTGCTAAGTAATTCTATCAGTTCTGGTTCATTCAACTCCACCATATGAAGTGTGTATAAATGATAGCAAATAGTTTAATCCAGGCACAGGGAAAATGTGATAAGTAAGCTAATATGAGGTCATGTTAAGAGTAAAAGTCATCTCCTCGTGGTATTAGCTCACCCTTTTCTTCTTATCATGAGTTATCCCTGCTCTCAGCTGTGGACCTGTGACTTAAAGCATGCGGGCCTTTCTGCTCCATTAGCTTTTAACTAGATATTGGAAAGCTCGGAGGGTTTTTTGCTGATTACACATTCAAAGCAGATTACTGAAGATAAATGATTACTTGGTTGCAAGATTAATATGTAAACAGAAACAGATACTGTTTTCATGGACTATCAACATAACTTCTATAGTTGTGTATAAGGGTGAATTCTGGTAAAGTGGACCATTTTTGTACATTTTGTCATTTTTACCTTCTTTTCTTTCCTGTTCTTTTCTTTTCTTTCTTTTTATGCATTATTCATCTTGAGATCTTGCACTCCAGACAAATTTTAATCTTCAAATGTTTCAAATTTAGCACTAGTAGAAGCACTAGTAGGGGAACATTGAATAATAATACACAATGTGAAAAATAAAAAATAAATGATTAACTATATTTATATATCCATAACACATATTGTTGTATTGTTTTTACCAACAATAAAACTAAAAATACTGTAGGAAAAAAAAGAGGAAAAGAGAATAAAATAGAATGCACTATAGGTGAATCGGGTAAGCTAAAATGTCTGTAGTGTATGTGTATAAACGGGAGTGTATGTTTGTTTCCCAGTGATGAGTTGCAGCTGGAAGGGCATCCACTGCATAAAACATATGGTGGTTGGCGGTTCATTCTGCTGTGGTGACCCCAGATTAATAAAGACACTAAGTTGAAAAGAAAATGCATGACTGAATGAATGTTTTTCTTTTAATTATAAACAATTTAATTATGAATATGGTTAATAATGTTAATAAACTACATAACAACAACAATTTGAATATTATTATGATTATGATTATGATTATTATTATTATTATTATCATTATTATCATTATTATTATTATTATTATTGTTATTTTTATTTCACACACACAATAAAACTCATTTTAAATATTGAATATACATTTTAAATGTAACACCAATAGCAATAAAAATATGATTATTGTAGTTATTATTATTATTATTATTATTATTATAACAATATTAATAATGTTATTTTTAAGTAATGAAACAGATTGAACCTCAGAATGAAAAAAAAAAATCCTCAATGCCCCAAAATTTTTGAATTAAAAAAGTAATTATATTAAATAATAATTTCATATTAAATATACATTTTAAATATAATAGTAACAATACAATTATTACTATTATGATTATGATTATTATTATTATTATTATTATTATTATTATTGTTGTTATTATTATTATTATTATTATTATTATAACAATAATAGTAATGCTATTGTTACTGTTATTGTTGTTGTAATTATTGCTATGATTATTTTACACATTATGCATTAATTATGCACCTGACCATCTGCCTAAATCTGCTAAAATACAAAATGAATTGCTGTGCTTTTAATTGCCATGTTGGAAAATAGTAAATGTGTCCTTCTCCTGACTGTCTCTTTAGCATACATGTGCAGATGTTTAGAAGCTGGACCTGTGCCTAGTACAGAATGTGCAAGAGCAAAACTACAAAATAGGGCAATTTTTGAAAATTGGTGACTGATGGTAACATTCACGCCTCAGAATGAAAGTACAGGCTGATTACATGCAAACAGCCCTTTTCCTTTTTGAGATGTTGTTTCCCATTGATTTTGTGTGTGTGTGTGTGTGTGTGTGTGTGTGTGTGTGTGTGTGTGTGTGTGTGTGTGTGTGTGTGTGTGTGTGTTTTCCTGCAGTTAATTTGTCCAGGTTTTGCCAGGTTTTACTACATCTATGATCGTTTCCTCATTTTCTATCCCATGTTCAGTACAAGTTGAGCTCTATCAATGGCCTTTGTGGTATTTCACAATAATGATTACACAAAAACACAAACAAACAAACAAACAACAGACACATTGTTTGTGATATTAAGTCTAAGATGTAATCATAATCCAGATGAATCGGTGGATAAAATCAAGTCAGTGATGTTTTTTTTTTAATGTAAACTTAAGGCAGAAATGTAACGCTTATAATGGCATAATTATGATCCATTTCTGTGATTTCGACACAACAAAAAAATGCAAAATTCGTAAATAGAAAAGTTTGGCAACGTTTTTTTTTTTACTCTAAAAACTATTCAATACATTGTTGCGTGGCTATCGCTTTTAAAACAATGATTTTTTTTTTTATCTTTATATAGTGAGATAATTCATTTCTTTTGTAACTGCCCCCTTATAATTTATGCCCTATTTACAGCTATAATTAAGATGAGATTTTGTCAATGCATGCATAAGTAGTGGACAATAAATACAGGTGTGCATGATCTGAAATGCTTTAAGCTTGTCCACTTTTAACAATTTCTAGAGGTAGTCAAAAGAATATTTTTCTGATAATGATGACTTCGAATGATTTTTGTTTATGAAAATCATTTTTCCAGTCCAGGCTAGTGTCTATAAAGTGTCTACAACTGTTACAGTATTATCAAGTTTAATACAAGCTAAGCTCAACCAAAAGTCTTCATGGTATGCAGTAATGCTGATTAAAACCTGAATAAATAAGTGTCACATTCTCTGTCTTTTTATTTGAAAAGTTGTAACCAAAACCAACGTGAATGAATCAATAAAATCAAGTGAATGTTGGATGTTAATGTTATTGTGAAATTAAAAACATTTATGCAGAGCAAATATATTTATTTGCATGCTAAGATGTTTAAATATTCCTATATTGATATTGGTGAAAGATTGTATGTAAATCTATTGTTTAATTAAAATGTTGGTAATTTATATTTATTTCACAACACATGTAAATAATAAATGTGCTGCAAAAAAAAATAATTGCAAAAAATTAATAGAAAAAACACTTTGATACTTATAGAAAACATATTTATTGATGAAGCTGATGACCTCTGCTTCCCAACATTTTTCTAAATATCTTCCCCTCTGTTTAACAAAAGAAAGAAACTCAAATAGCTATGGAACAAGTGGAGGATAAGTAAATGATGACAGAATTTAAATTTTTGGGTGAACTATTCCTGTAATACCAGCTGAAAACTGAGCCTAACATTATAAAAAAGGACAATCCATAATAATTAAGGTAAAAAAAATTAACATCCACCCATTTTACATTTTTCGAGATATGCACATCAGCATCTGCGTCAGCACCGACATCAGCCGCTGAACCATACATGTGCGCTTGACACAGAAGTATAACTCAGTCTTCAGCGTCGTCCAAACAACCATGAAACACCATCACAATAACAGACATAAAATTAAAGAAATGGAATAAACATTATTTATCAACATTAGATGAAACAAAAATGTAATGTAACTGATGAGAGAAAAAAAATTGTAATGTCAACAAAACAAGCATAAAATGTTAAGTGGCTAGATTCTGAGAAAGTCGATTTACAGTTATTTACTTATCCAGCACATTTTTACGCATTGGGTGCCCTTCCAGCCGCAACACATCACTGGGAAACATCCATTCACACTCATTCACACACATACAATACAGACAATTTAGCTTACCCAATTCACCTGTAGCGCATGTCTTTGGACTGTAGGGGAAACCGGAGCACGCGGAGGAATGCGACGCGTTCACGGGGAAAACATGCAAACTCCACACAGAAATGCCAATTGACCCAGCCGAGGCTCAAACCAGCAACCTTCTTGCTGTGAGACAACAGCACTACCTACTGCGCCACCACGTATATATATATATATATATGTATATATATATATATATATATATATATATATATATATATATATATATATATATATATATATATATATATATATATATATATATATATATATATATATATATATATATACTTAAATGGTTTGTTGCAATCTGTTTCCTCAAATGGTTTGAGATATCTTAACTTAACCTAGTAACATTTAAGTTGAAAAAATCTATAATTGAATTATATATATATATATATATATATATATTTTTTTTTTTTAAACTAAGAAATCCTAATCAGGTTACAGATTTTTACTGTAGCCTTTACAGTTTTTTACCATTGAAATCACAACTGTTTTTTACAGTGTGGATATTAGGAATTGCTAATTAAGATAATCAACACAATGCCGCAAGTGCTAGCAACTCATACAGAACCCATATGATCCACTTACAATAAGTAGGAAACCACTGAGGCCTTATTGTGTGTGCTGTTTACACTCGATTTGAATTGCGGTAGGTTCAGGTCACATCAAGCGGTTTGGCTGGAATTCAACCTGTGGCTCATTTCACACGAAGGAACTAGACTGCTTCAAGCTCAATATGTTACACGTCACCTCACAAACCTTTTTGGAGTTCATACTTCAGTTGATGCATGCCGGGCGTATTGATCAAAGAACCAGGCTCCAGATGAGAAACAATCTTGCGAGGTGAGATCACCACTCTTGGCTCCACGGCGTTTAATGTCGCTCTATATCTCACTCTATCAAATCAAGGATAGAAAAACAGAATGGGTCACCGCAGTGTAATGTCACCTCAAATCAGTTCCAGCTGCCTCGTTTACACAGGAAATAAGAGTCATGGTGGCCTCGGCTTGTCTGGGTCATTCCTCACTATAAAACATTCATAAATTGAGGAAACAGGGTTGTGGTTCATCGGGGTAAATGGGTGCAACCACAATGTATGTTTTTGCTCGTATAGTAACTATTACAGATTTCCAGGGACATTTTCTTTTGCATTTACAAGAGCCATTTTCATAGCTAACTTATTAAAGGGTCATAAACCCTAAAACACATCTTTTGAGATGTTGACAGTTATGTATATGTCCCACGTTGCTAAAAAAACTATTAGGACAGATAAATTTCACAAAAAAAAGTGAAATTTGGTTGTTTGTGTGTTATTTCAAGCAAATTTATTCTTCCGGTTTGAAAAATCTGAAGCTGCGTCACGGCCATTCAACTGTCTGTACTGGCCGGTACAACATGATGTCTGCGTTTTCATCATTAATTCATGAGAAAGACTTGGTTCGAACCAATAAGCATGTTCTATTGTGAAAGTTGTACAGTAACATCATTAATATGCATGATATAGCTTCAAAGACTCCTTTTAGACGCCACGTTGTATAGCCAACGATAATTAAATCAAGAGCAGAAAGAATGGTATACTTGAGTCGTCAGGGTTGCATTTATAAATGTGCTGCAACAACAGTTTTGTTTCCATTTCCCTGCAATATTATTAACTGAAAGATCCGCTGTAAATGCTGCAAACATGTGAACACCATAATCCAACTATTATTGTCATGTAGGACTTTTGCTGCATTTGTGACAAGTCTACACACACGGCTGTTAGACTCTGTTCTTTGCACCTACCGAGTCTCTGCATCTACGGAGAAATGCGGAGGGTTTTTTCTCCCATTCAGCATGGGTTATCAAATACCATTAAAACTATACTCTTCCAGCATTACCTCGCATCCAGTATCTTGTTTGTCATGGGAAGCATGCATGAAATATTCCTGAATAAAAGTGAAAGTGCCAAACTGCAGTTAAAGTCAACAAATTAAAAATGAAACACCCAAAAATTACATGAAACTTCGAAGGAAATGTGGATGGCGTGGTGATGCCAAGGACGTTAATTGAATTATGTGCCATAACATGTAAAACTGTATCATAAAAGAAACATTCACAATGCAACTTATGTAAAAACTTATATTATTGTCTTATTCAGATTAAGGCAAATCATTTGATTAATGATGCCCATGTAAATGTAGTCACTGTCTATCTCCCCTGCCTCTGTGTTTGTGTTGCCGCTTTGAAAATCTGGCACGTGCACGTACTGAAACTCCCCTTTTCGTGGAAACCCTTCCCTCTTTCGCCAATTAACACTCCCACCTAAAAAAAAAAAAAAACTGGACTCACCACTTTCCTGACTACAGGTGTGAAAACACCCTGATGACACAGGGTGGTTTCGTGGCCATTTAAAGACACAGTATGTATTTTTTTGCCACTAGAGGGCACATATTCACAACAAACAAAAGCATATGATGATAACTTTGTGAATCGTGGGAGTCGTAGTCTTCCCTACATTCTATGGGGCTCCAGCAGAAATAATGTTTATGGAAGGATGGATCATATGACACAGAGTAAATGTTATTGCATACTAAATCTGAATTTTTTGTTTGTAATTTTTACATGTTTAAAATAAATTCAACCTCATGTTTTGTGAATTGTATTGTGTGAATCATATAATCACACTACCCCCGAAACCGGGTTAGATTTTTTCTGTTTTTCGCAAACGAAAAAAGTCCTTTGAGAGGTGTTTTGACAGTTTAGAGCCACCATACACACGAAAGATAAAATACAAATTGCTGTCACTTGAGGCGGAGATGACTTCATGATAAACACAGTGTATATTATAAGAATTTGGCGAACATTTGACAAAATGTATGCTAGATTGTGTGACTGGCGCACATCTCCCCTGCTGCTGTTTGGGGTGTGTGTTTGTGTGTGTGTCCATTTATTTGATATACTGCCCATAGGCTCATTATCCGCTTCGATCCATCGCTCCAATATGTCAACTCAGCCGCCATCTATTATAATGTCTGTAGACTGCTAGTCTTTGTTTTGGGTTTGTTTGCATGTGAATGTGTGAAGTATCACAAGCAATGTATCAAAACTCCACTTATTTGCTGAAATAAATTTTGCATTTGGGAATAATCCAGCGCAGCTCTTTGAAAATGAGCTGAACTTTCCTTCTAGTATTAGATGAACACAATATGCATATTTCTCTCTTTTTTCTTCTTTGGGGATGAGAGGAGAACAAAGTATCACCGCTTGAATTGACTCTAAAATGTTCTGTTTTTATTATGGAATGGATTATTTATTACACATCGGATTCAGTGTGCAAGGTTTGTGTACGTGACTATTGTATTCAACTTTATGAATTCGAAAAAAAAAAATGCTTATGAAAATTCAGTGTGCAAAGACCATAGATCTGAACACTAAGTGAAGTAAAAAAAAGACAGCTGGAACAGTTACTGATGAGAGATGGTGACATGAAATCCATTGAGCTTTTAATATGCCAAAGTCGCCTGCTTAAAGATCTTCCACTCATGATCCATGGATAAATCTGCCCTGTTTATTAATACTATAATACATATATATATATGGTCTATTAGTATATGTTAATTAATGTATTTACTAACAATACCTAAGTATGAATAGACTTGTAGAAGATTTATAAATCATAGTTCATGATATAATACATTATTAAAATCCAAAGTTGACCAAATTTTATTTTACTTAAATATTTTTAACTAATATTAACAGAGATTAATAAATACTCTAACAAATGTTTTACTAATTGTTTATTCGTGTTAGTAAATACATTAACTAACATTAACTATTGGACCATTATTTTAGTGTAGTCAAAAAACACAGCATATTAAACCATCTTTGATTTTCTATATTTCCATGTATTCTACAAATCTGGAAATAAAGGGTGCGTGTGTGTGACATCTTTAGCATGGTGACACAGGACATAATTCATGTCCCTAGTTCCAATTTCTCTGTATTTGAAAATGTTTTTAACATTTGGAAAATGTAAGAAGCTAAAATGATAAGAAAACTGATCTTGTGTTTTTTATATTCCAATAAAAAAAATCTTACATAATGCGCTTTTAGCTCTATATAGTATGTGTTGTGGGTGCTGCTGGCTAAAATAGAAATGAGAGATGATGTTGATACTCCGAAATTCAGTTTAATGTAATCCACAAAACATATTGTATGAGAGCTTAGAACAAACAACGAACTCCTAGTATTACTGTTATGAAGAAGCAACACAGGATGACCGGCCACTGAACAGAACCCAATGGGGAACTTACACTGATAATGATTAACTAAATACAGACAGGTAATATTGATATAATGAACTAATGATGGCGGGAAACAGAACAAAGGGAAAGTAGGACAAACTAAAAGCAACGAAAAACAAGAACAAAGTCCATAACTGTGACAATGTGTGTCAGACAATTCAATAACCAATAACTTCAGAATAGTAACAGCCCTTACAAAAATTTACCATGGTTTACCATAAATAAATTAAACAAATAAGCAAAAATTAACTACACAGTGGCTCAGTGGTTAGCACTGTTTCACAGCTAGAAGGTCGTTTGTTTGAGTCCTGGCTGGCATTACTGTGTAGAGTTTGCATGTTCTCCCTGTGTTTGTGTGGTTTTCCTCCAGGTGCTCTGGTTTGCACTATGTGAATTGGATGAACTAAATTGGCTGTAGTCTATAGTCTGTATAGATATTTCCTAGTAATGGGTTGCAGCTGGTAGATCATCTGCTGTGTAAAACATATGCCATATAAGTTGGCAGTTCATTCCGCTGTGGCGACCTCTGATGAATAAACGGACTAAGCCAAAGGAAATAATAATAATAATAATAACAATAATTCCTTACATTTATATAGCGCTTTTCTGGGCACTCAAAGCGCTTTACACAATGGGAGGGAATCTCCTCATCCACCACCAGTGTGCAGCATCCACCTGGATGACGCGACGGCAGCCATTTTGTGCCAGACTGCACACCACACACCAGCTAATTGGTGGAGAGGAGAGAGAGTGATGAAGCCAATTATGATATGGGGATGGTTAGGAGGCCATGATAGACAGAGATTTGGCCAGGATGCCGGGGTTAAACCCCTACTCTTTTTCGAAGGACATCCTGGGATTTTAAACGACCACAGAGAGTCAGGACCTCGGTTTAACGTCTCATCCGAAAGACGGCATGAAACAAAAATTTACACTTTTACACTTTTATTACACTTTTATTTTACTTTTATGTAACTCCTTATGTACTGTATAGCTTGATAGTTCAATATTTACACAAACCGTGTTTCCACCCTTAACTAATTCATAGCCTTCTTTGTTATGCTAGAGTTAGTCCATCAGCACATTTCTGCTTGAATGAGAGAGCGGTTCTATTTGAGGTCTTATCAGCCTCAGATAAACTGAGGGAGAGAGAGAAAAACACTCTAGCAACGTCTGACTGAACATGTTCAATAAAATACTGCAGTGAGCAGACAACATAATAACAGTCTTTCATTTGTCAGAGATTTCATTGACAAGAGTAGAAATGTGTTTGTCGGAAGTGGATAAGTACTGTATGTTCTGCTTTCTCTGATTTTTTCTCTATTTACGCTGTGTCACTTTTTTTTGGTTGCTCTGTACTAGGTTAGACAGTTTTGTTCCAAAAGCACTTTTAGAATAATACTGAATCCGGTGTTTCTTATCAGATTTGAATGGTATATTCAGCAAAGATATCATTATGTTTTTATACTGTGAGCTCAGGTGTGTGTAATGAGAAAACAGCAATGGCTCATTGCTTTTATGAAAGGAAAAAAACTACATATCAACATGTTTGAAGGATTTTATTATGTCATTAGCAGGAATAGTAAAAGAAAAACAAAAGCCGTCATCATTTTTGAAACACATTTGACAGACTGTCTCTAGTTAAACTCTTTTTAAAGAACAATTAAATATCTTGGCCACTTTTTAGCAATAATAAAAATAAATGAGGACTGGATCTGTCAAGCTCCAGAATAACAGATGTTAAGTGCCATAAAAATGTCTCGTAATAATTGTGCAAGTCTTCTGAAGTCATAGCTATAATTATATTATAGAGAATTAGCAATCTCCCATTCATTAACAAAGTGTTAACACTTTTGATGATCCCCTTTAGCCATTTAGCTGCCCGTGAGTAGCTTTTCAAATACATGTTAATTAGCACTCACAATATTATTAGTATACTGTATGCAAATGCTTCATTTGAAATGACTATGGAGCTGTTTTCATCAGGTACCAACATGAATATTCAGTGATGTGATTCACAATCAGCCGAGATGTTTTATTATTTAATTAACATGCACTCAAATGCATCTCATGTGAGCACTTGAGTTTAAATTCCATCAATACGCTTCAATTCTGTTTCACCACACTCTACATCATTTCCACAGGAGTATTCGGTGTGACGCACAAGCAAGCCTACTAAATGAACCAACCCATGTCACGTGACTTATGGGTGAGCAGGAAAGCAAACTACTGAGTGTTTTACTACTTCACAGTGAATCATTTGGAAGATGCCTTTATCTAAAGCAACATACAAATGAGACTAATGGAAATGGTCATTATTAGAAAGCAAGGTGTTTTGTTTATATATACACACAGCATGCAGTATAAATGTGTAGACCTCCTTTGAAAATGAATATAAATTTCAAAAAAACTTCAACTTAATTCAATTTTTTTATGGTTCTCTTGATTTTTTCTCTTTTTTTAACTCTTTATTTTTATTTTCATTGAAAAAACTTTCATACAGTACCCCCTAAATACTTACAAGAAAGAGATAGACCATACTTCAAAGTTCTCTTGGAAGTACTCACAGACAATTTAGCTTACTACAAAATGGAACTCAAAACCCTACCTCCCACTCACCATTCTAACACTGATCAAAATATTTATGGAAGGTTTATAAAAAATTAAATAAAAGGCATACATGAATAACATTTACAATCATGATAAGGAACTAGCTCGGACAAACATTTAAACCAAAATATATGTTATAAAATAAATGTAAGATAATTATAAAAGAAATAATGAAATCAATTAAATTAATTAATTAACATACAATGGTCTTGTAAAAATCTATAAATTCCATCTATCAGCAAAAATAATATGAATGGTTCCCAAATCTTGTTAAAAATGAACATTTTTTGTCATTTAGTGTGGATCTCAGTTCTTCTAAGTGTAACATACATCCAAGTTCTCTAGCCCACATTTCAATATTAGGGTCAAGTTGCAGATTCGTCGAATAGATGTTTACTTTTATTAATTTTTTTTTCTCCATAACAAATTCATTGAGGTGTAAAACATTTTTACACTGCAATTTTGTTAGATTAGTTCTAGTTGTGGCTTTGCTGCTGCTAATCTAATATATATGAGCATTATCACAGAAGTAGCTGTGCGATATGGTTGAATATCAGCACTGGTGAGAAACGTGCGAGGGAGTGCAACAATTGACAGAGGACATGTCTGAAGTTGGTACTGAAGCGATCTCATAGCAGCGTCAGCAAATGAAATTAGTCCGCAATCATCTACTGCCATAGGGCTACTGCCTGAGCCGGGGTATTTGCATTAAGCGATCTGATTGGCTGATGCTTACATTGGCGTTTAAAAGTTGACAAATCCCCAACTTCTGCAGCTTGCAACGTCACTAAAGCAGCGCTGACGGACCCATAATTCAGTTCGGCAATGTATGACGTCACCCATTCAAAGTGAACTGGAAGCATTGACACTGACACCCTGTGTGAATGGGACGTTATTGTACCACCAGTGACAATATAGAGCCATATCGCACTTCTTCATATTGAGTTTATTTATATTACATATTCATATTAAATAATTATATTATTACATATTCATATTGCCCTTATACAACAATTCAAAGGCACAAATGTGTATATAAAAAAGAAAATCAAACATGAAGAATCTGCAGCTGACATCAGAACAGCAGAGATCGTTGCCAGTTCACAAACATCACTTTAGAGCAAGTATTTGAATAATTCTCCAATGTAATGTCTAAAGTGATGACAAAACATGTAATTTGTAATTATAACTGCGGTTGCGGGTGGTGCGGGAGGTGTTCGGATGCTGCCCTCTCTATTCTGCCGCCCTAGGCGGCCGCCTAGGTCGCCTCTATGGACACGCCGGCCCTGGTCCCATCTCACACTAAATACACTACAATTAATATAGTATAAATACAGCACTGCAATATAAAAAAAGAGCAAGATCGACTTAGAATGTCACTCACCAGTTTTATATAGTTTTAATCAGCTGTAGTTTGGAAATACACTAATCTTTTCTCCTCTAATGCTGCGTTCACACCAGATGCAGAATGCGCGGACAAATCGCACTATTCGTGTGTAAATAGCCGCGTGAACATTTGAGTTTACTCGCTTCATTCGCGCGTCAAACCCCGCTTCATTCACGTGTCAAATTCACTTCAGAACAGAAGCGGACTTGCGTGATGGGCAGGGCTTCTGTCTGCCCCGTGACTCTAGCTTCATAACTGAATGGCTAACATGGATTTTATTAAGAAAATAACAGTGTTTAAGTGCTTTATGAAGGCTGAAAAACAGCGTTGATATGTTTAGGGCCGTGTCTGAGTCCAGTACATCCTTTCAGAGTTGCATACAGCTCTGTGAGCTCATAAACTCCTCCAGAAACTTAACCTGGCTGACGGAGGCTTTCAGCGGTGCTTCTGACTGAGCCCAGCCCAGTTTGATGAACTTCTTGTCGGTGTCGGCTGGAGGATTTCCCCTGGGACATTCACAACAGGCGATAGGTCACAATCACACCCCCACAAAAGCAAGCTCCTGTTAACGGGGCGCGAATGTCCGCTGAAGTTCAGATTTTCGAACTCGAGCGATTCGCACGAAACGCGCGTTAAGCCCGTCAAACTCGCAAATCACTTAATTCGCGGCGCGCCATTTGCACGTATCGTGCCGCAAGATGTCTATTCGCACGTTTGCGTTGACTTAACATGTAAATCACTCACGCTTGATGCGTGTTCCGCGTCTGGTGTGAACGCAGCATAGGGGCTTAGCATATTATTCACTCTCTGTCGCCATCTTGTGGATGGACAACGTCAACTATCTTTGCTCTTCTCAGTATGACAGGCTGATGGATGTCGATGCGCTGTATCTCAAAAATTATAAATATTTAAAATAGGCACTATCCTGATAAATAAACTGCATAAATGCAATCTAAACATTCTCACAACTACACTCTCACCGAAAAAAATCCTCAAAAGTACATTATGTTTTCCAACAGCTGCAATATTTGTCAAACTGTAGCGAGTTTATTGATCTGCTGTCACTCAATGTGGGCAGAATAATACAGAAGAGTGAAGAGGCTGTATGAGTGCTGTTATTGTCGAATATTGCACGGCTAGTAGCCTATCAGGTCTGAGAATCAGACCGAATTGATGTACTATATATACATATATATATATATATATATATATATATATATATATATATATATATATATATATATATGTATGTATGTATGTAAGTATATGTATATATATATATATATATATATATATATATATATATATATATATATATATATATATATATATATATATATATATATATATACACATATATATATATATATAGTTATTATATAAATATACAGTAATGAGTAAATGACCTCCTTTATTCTTTGTTATATGTGTCTGTTACATTAGCTTGTGTCTTCCTGAAAATTACATGGGTTGTAAGCTTGTTTTTGTGTGTGTATACATAAGGTAGCCTATATATAAACTCATGGACTGTTGACAGCTTGTGGTGGATTTGTGTGCTTTCTAAAACTTGCTTAACTGGATAATAAAGCACATTATTCAATTTTTTTTTTAATTCCACAAACACTTTTTCTATTCCAAGTACAGGAAAGTTTGTAATAAAATGACCATTTATTTCTCAACGCACTGCTCCTTTAAGACTGACACATCTTTAGCATACAACTGATAAAAAGAAACATCCCATCCGAGTCTAAAGTTCAATGGCTGGTTATCTGTTGTATTTCAAAGAGTGATGCCGTACTCTAGACAGATGACAAACGTATAATAAAACAGGTGCCACTATATGCTGCCCCTCTATCTCACCAAGGACCATCACATTTATGAGTAGCATTTACAACCCTGCTGAATGGAAAATGGATTGCAGTATGAAGGGTGACAGGAAGGTGACCTCTACTTTCATTGTTTTTGACACATTGATTTGATACTGAGTTAAATTCTGTTACTGTAAGTTACTGCTGTGAAGGGATTGTGTGTGTGTTGCTTCAGTGAGCACATAATCTGTTGCTTCATCATGACACATTTAAATAATGGCAAACAAACAAACCCCTTTGTCCCCGACTGTCTAAGAGAGTATGAAAGTGTTTGACCCGATGCGAAAGAGAGCATGTGTGAGGAATTAATGTGGCTGTGTCTGTTAGCGCTAACATAAATAAACGCGGTGCTACGTGCCAGGCAGCACTAAGAGAGGTGGATATTTGGCCAGATGGTGTTTTGAGACCCATTGCTTCTTTCATCACAGACCTGGATTGTTTATGTGTGTGTGTTTCTGTGTGTGTGCTTGAAACCATGCGTTACTGGTGTAATGAAAGAGTGAAAGGACTTTTCTCTTACATCAGAATATCTTCAATGCTCTTACTTCAGCACACAATACATTTCAATTCAGCTGAATCCAGCACAGTGCTGAGAACGAATGAGGTTATGACAGATCCAGTCTTCATCATGGATTGTTGCTGATTAGGTCCATTGACTGAGTGGACTTTAACCTGGGTGTTATGAAATCAAGATGCGAAGCTTCTCAGTACCAAATTACCTCATCAAGATTTTGCGCTGAATAAATCGACATCTGATTTAACAGTATAGAACTACTAGAATGGCCATTACAGTCATTCTGTTCATATTTGTCAAATCATATTTAAATTTGAAGCGTCAACTGTAATTTTAGAACACCGAAATAGTGAAAGCATGGTTTTTTTAAGTCTAAATGCCAACAAATATGTATATAATATTTATAAAATAAAAAAAATGAAAATATTTGGAGATAATATTATACATCAGGAAACAAATTAAAATTCATTAAAATATGTATTAGTTCACATAAGAACCACAGAATCAGAGTGCAGCTTAGGTATACATTTGAAGTAACAATAGTCTGTTATTATCTTTGATATAATAGCTATAAAAACGTCACCAATATGCATTTTTAGATTTGTGTATGAAAGAAATTGCATAAACTTAAATAATAAAAAGTCGTGGTGCATAGTATTATTTGTTTATTAATTTTCTTTTGGCTTAGTCCCTTTATTCATCAGGGGTCGCCGAAACAGAATGAACCAACAACCTATCCAGCATTTGTATTGGGCAATGGATGCCCTTCCAGCCGCAACCCAGTACTGGGAAACATCCATACACACTCACACACATACACTACAGCCAACTCACCTATAGCGCATGTCTTTGAACTCTGGGGGAAACCGTAGCACCCAGATGAAACCCATGTCAATACGGGGTGAGCATGCAAACTCCACACAGAAATGCCAACTGACCCAGTCGGGACTCGATCCAGTGACCTGCTTGCTGTGAGGTGACAGTGCTCACCACTGAGCCACAGTGTCGCCCCATAGTAGTATGGTATGGTATGGTATATTTGTAAATAAAATATGTTATTGAATACCATGTAGTGTGCATGTAATAATATAATATGTCACAATTTTTGTTTGTATATTTTAGATTTTTATGTTTGTATTCATAAAGTTTAAAAATACTCACCACACACACAAATATATTATGTAAATATTAACTTTTGTTTCAAATGTAAATTGTTTTTCAACAACAAGATGGATCTGTCCATTTCTAGGTTACAGAGGTGTGGGTTCTTCTATTGGTTTGCAGTGATCAGATGTGCTGTGTGCTGTGATTTAGTGCATCATCTTTCAGGCTCCTGACAGTCGCTTTCCTTCTGTTTCATTGTATTGCAGTCTTTTCAGGGAATGGCTTGTCTGTGCTATTAGCCTGAGTGAATTGAAATTGCAGCAAATGCATCAGATAGTGAATGATATTGGGACCAGAATGACCTCTTTTCTACTTTGTTATATGTGTCTGTTATTATAGCTGGTGTCTTCCTGAAAATTCTATGCGAGATACAAATAATAAGCTTGAGTGTGTGTTTGTGCTTGTGTGTGTGTGTGTGTGCACGTGTGTGTGTATGTGTGCGTGTGTGTGTATGTGTGTGTGAGTGTGTGTGTGTGTGTGTGTGTGTGTGTGTGTGTGTGTGTTTGTGTGTGTGTGTGTTTTCACGAATCTAAACATGCATGTGCTTATTTACATAATGCATAGAATATACAGAGTAATTTTTTGACTATACATTTGTATAATGCCAAGTTCAAAGCTGCTCCAAATTGAGAAGGCCCATATTTTAGATTTGTTTTTTAATACAAACAATTTTTACTTGTATAAAATGCTTTTTCACATTTACTGTAAGTGTTTTTTTCTTTGCTGCCTATATTAATTACAATAAATATTGTAATTATATATATAGTTAAAGTCAGAATTATTAGCCCCCTTTGAATTTCTTTGCTTTTTTTAAATATTTCCCAAATGACGTTCAACAGAGCAAGGACATTTTCACAGTATGTCTGATAATATTTTTTTCTTCTGGAGAAAGTCTTATTTGTTTTATTTCGGCTAGAATAAAAGCAGTTTCAACTGTACTTACTTCAACTGTATATATATATATAAAACCCAAAATCAGAAATAGTTGGGACAGTATGGAAAATGCAAGTAAAAAGAAAGTAGTGATTTTTAAATTGGCAACGCAAGGGAGCAGTAGGTAGTGCTGTCGCCTCACAGCAAGCAGGTTGCTGGGTCACAGGTTCAAGCCTCTGCTGGGTCAGTTGGCATTTCTGTGTGGAGTTTGCATGTTCTCCCTGCATTCGCGTGGGTTTCCTTCGGGTGCTCCAGTTTCCCCCACAGTCCAAAGACATGCAGTACAGGTGAATTGGGTAGGCTAAATTGTCCGTAGTGTGTGTGTGTGTGTGTGTGTGTGTGTGTGTGTGTGTATGTGTGTGTGTGTGTTTCCCAGAGACGGGTTGCGGCTGGAAGGGCATCCGCTGCGTAAAAATGTGCTGGATAAGTTGGCGGTTCATTCCGCTGTGGCGACCCCGGATTAATAAAGGGACTAAAGGCTGATTTATACTTCTGCGTCAAACGCCGGCGTATGCTACAGCGCTGATGCATAGCCCTTCGCCGTGGCCGTCGGCGTCACTAACGTGCACCTCTCAAAAAATGTAACTACCATAGACTGTAAAATATATGGACGTAGTATCCGTGACGTCACCCATAGGTTTCTGAAGAGCGCAAAAGAAGCCACAAGTAGGCGCGGCCAACCGTCGCCATTTTGGTCACGCGTCATCACACCCACGGCGGGATACCAAACAAGGGCAAAGAGGCGGAGAGTGAGCGGAGCTACAGACACCTGCTCGTTTGTATTCTGACCACTTGTGCTTGGTTGTACACTATATCAATAAAGTGTTTAGACTTTTAAAAACACGGCTGTAATACATTGAGCCACTAAACATTGTTCTTATGACGTTTTTCAACAGGAGGAAAACGCGAATTACTTCCAAACACTTCAGATATAGTCTGTGTTAGTAAATGTAAGACTATTGATGAAATCCAGCATAACACTGTATGACAACGCTTCAGATGACTGTTCTAGAGCCTACAGCTAATCAATCTGACAGATTCTGGAGTGCATTACAGCTCTAAATATAAATATAAACGATAAATGATCTTAAATAAAACAAATACATGTACAGAGATGGTATATAAGTATATAACTTTACTCACATGGGAAACGGAGGCCACGTGAATGGTTTGTGAGCACAATTAAGTGCCCTCAGCATGCCATGCCATCTAATAATTGTGGGAAACAAGTCCAAAAGGCAGTTGACTGTGTAAAGCCACATAAAACAACACAGAAATACGATAAATATGCCGAGTTCAGTGGCTAATCTGCAGGATTCAGCTGAGGTGACGTGACGGCGACCAGCGAGACCTAGCTGTCAATCAAGTGGCCACGCCCTTAATTATGCAAACTTAATATAACTTAATATAAAAGAAACGGATGAGTTATAAAAAAAATTCACCCCCTAACAGTTGTCATGAAGGGTGATATTACCTGTATTAACCAAAATCATTTTTTGTACCAGGCTGTAAACACCTTTTTTTCTGCTGTAAAGTTGGCCATTCTAACAGTGGGCTCAATTGAAATTTGCTCTGTTTTGGAGCCAGGAGCGGCCAGGACTAGCGGAATTTCGCATGAATTGCAGTTTTAGTTACTTCCGTATTGGTACAGGGAGAGCGGGAGGTTGCCGCTTGGTAACTACACGTCGCAACGACGCGTAGCGCAAGCTCTGTGATTGGTCGGCTTGGTAGCGATGACGAGTCTGGGCGGGACCGAGCACCGCGTGAATGGCGCGAGCGATTGTTTACAAGTGTGGAGTCCCGAGAAGGAGCTCTGGATGGAAAGTTTTGTTTTGTGTTTACCTCATAGTTAAAGTTGTTGCACGTCCGCCGGTTCCTGCCTCAAAATGAACGAGTTTGAGTCACTTGTACAACCAGGAAGTGTTCAGGAAAAGCAAAACAGAAGCGAAGAAACTCGACACAGAGGAACATTTACACCTCACTGCCAACTAGCGTTCCGGAAGTGTTAATGCAGACCAACAGAGACAGCGCGCAGAAGTATAAATGCACAGCTGCGCACGTTGCCTGCGCCGTGAGTTACGCCGGTCACTTGAAGCAGAAGTATAAACCAGGCTTAAGCCGACAAGAAAATGAATGAATGAATGGATTTCTAGATTTACTTTGACCTGTATTTCAATACAGACACTATGCAAATGCAAAACTACTAAATATTTCATGTTTTGTCTGGTCAACTTAATTTCATTAGTAAATATGCATTATTTCCTGCCATTCAGACATGCAACACACAAGTTTGGACAGGAGCAATTTGACTGCATCCAAGAAAGGTCTAGTCCTTTTGCCTACAAATACGTGAGAAAATTATTGGAATGTTTAAAAATAATGTTTCTTAAAGAAAGAGAGGAAGACTTTTTGATGTTTCACCTTCATCAGTACATAGCATAATTAAAAGATTCAAGGAATCTAGAGACATTTTAGTGCGCAAAGAACAACGCCACAGGCCTAAGATGAACAAGCATGATCCCACAGGCAGCACTGCATCAAGAATCCTCATTCATATAAGTGATATCCCCACATGGGCTTAGAACTACTTTGGCAAATTTTTGTCATAAGTACCACAGAACATCCACAAAGGCCTCTTAAAATTGTACTGTGTCAAAAGGAATGTTAACAGGGTCCAGAAGCACTGTTAATACATAGCGATTTTGGAGCACAATATGCTGCCTTCTTTTTCAGGGACGCCTATGCATTTTTCAATGCAAAACTACATTCTGCACACATTACCAAGTCTAGGTTTCAGAAGAAGAGGATACAGGTACTTGACTGGCCTGTCTTCAATACAGAATGTGTGGTGCATTTTGAAGCGCAAATTACAAACTGGCAAATGCTTTACTGTTCCATTTTTTTATGTCACAAAAATCAAAATTGGAATATGTGTTTATTTTTGAAAATTTGTAAAAAAAAAAAAAAGATGCTCTTTCATTGTTTGCGGTGAAATACAAGTCAAAGTAACATTTGACTTTAACAAAGCAAAAAATTTAAAGAGCTTTATCCAATATTCTGATTTTTATGCTATAAATCTCTGCAGATTAGTGTATGTATACTTAATAAAACAATGATTGAATTAAATAAATTAAATAGTTTTTATATTTGAACATCACATTTTACAATCTTTTTATATATTCAAAACATGCAATTTTTTAATCTATCAACTGAGAAAATATAATAATAGTGGTTAATTTTTCTGCTGTTATCTTATTGGTCATTTTACTCTCCAACCATGCAAAAAAAAAAACAATTTGATCCAGTTATATAAGAGAAGCGCTGCTGCTACTGTACGTGTCTCATGTTGCATATAGAAGAAAAGTATTTGGCAGTGGTTTACTGACCGGCAGCCGGGGTCTTTAGGGGATCTGCTGTCCTAAAGTTTTGGCTGTGGGAGAGAGACTGGAAAACTCTGGACACAAGGAGGAGTGTTGGAACATGTTCACTTACATCGTGAAACCCAAGGATGACGTCACTGCCACTATTATGTTGGAAATGTCAAAAACACATCCGTTGCCTCAGGTCATCAGCCTGGGTATTTTAGGCTATCAAGGTTGTACAGCAAAGATGTGTCATGTGTTGCGTAAAAAAAGTGAGAGTCTGACTGCTGTCAAGATATATATATTTACCTGAAATATTTACCTGAAAGCCCTTATTCAAAGACTTAAGAGTAAAAAAGTAATAATAATAGTAATGAATATTTTAAAAAGTCAACCAAATATTATTTGAATGAAAAAAATGTAAAGATGAATGAATATTGGCACAAAACAAACGAAAGAAAGAATGAATGAAAGAAAGAAAGAAAGAAAGAAAGAAAGAAAGAAAGAAAGAAAGAAAGAAAGAAAGAACAAAAACTGTATTTAAGATGATGAAAAAACAGCAACCAAACAAACAAATATACAAACAAAGAAAAAATATATAAAATTCTAATTAAAATTCTTTGAAAAAATTAACAAACATAATTGAAAGAATGGATAAGAAAAGAAATAAAATAAACGACTGTATGTTAACTAAGTCTTTTTTTAAACAAACAAATCATTAAATGAACAAATGTATAAATAAATTAGCTTATTCAATTCAATTCCACATGTCTTTGGACTTGTGGGGCAAACCGGAGCACCTGGAGGAAACCAACACGAACAGAGGGAGAACATGCAAATTTTACACTGAAATGTCACTTACCCAGCCAGGCCTCAAACCAGCAACCATCTTGCTGTGAGGTGATCGTGCCACCCATTGCACCACCATGACACCTAAGTAACTGTTTGAATAAATAATATATAGTTTTGTTTAGGTTAGAAATTATATGTTGCGTTTATATTTGGAATCAATCAATAAATAACATTCTAAAACAAAAATTAGGTTTTTGTTTATATGTAAAAATAAATAATATTATTAATAATAATAATAAATGCACACAAAGGCTTACACACACACACACACACACACACAAACACACACACACACACACACAAACATGCACACCACAATCTGATAAATTAGGTAAATGGGGAGAACTTGGATTAAAATGACTACCAAGACTCTTTTGTTGTTTTGGCACCACTGGTTTTCATGTAAATAAAGGAGGTTTACAGTTTAATATTACGTTTCTTTATAACAATAGAAGCATCAAAATGTTGTTTTATTCATTTTCTTTTTGGCTTAATACCCTTTTTCATCTGGGGTCACCACTGCTGAATGAACCCCCAACTTATCAGCATGTTTTACGCAGCGGATGTCCTTTCAGCTGGAACCCATCACTGGCAAACATCCATACACATTCATTCACACATACACAACTGACAATTCAGCTTACCCAATTCACCTGTACCGCATGTCTTTGGACTGGGGGAAACCGGAGCACACCCACGCGATCACGGGGAGAACATGCAAACTCCACACAGAAATGCTACCTGACCCAGCCGATGCTCGAACCATCAACCTTGCTGTGAGGCAAACGTGCTACTCACTGCACCACCGTGATGCCAAAATATTAATATCTTGAGGAGACTGTGATTGCATCACTTTTGTAATCATAAAAACAATTGTTTGCAAAAATGTACACTTCATGCATTTAAATTTGCAACCTCTGCTGAATTTTCGGTCTTTCAATTCAATAATTGCACTTATTTGTTTTATTCAACAAGTTCTTCTTAGTTTGTACTCTAAGAACTTTGTTTTGCCACCTACATGCACCATTCACTTATTTGGTTATAGTACTATATTACATTTTTCATATGTAGTTTAGCAGAGCCTTCTAGAACGATCAAAATATGAATGCATTTCAACAGAAATGCAATAGTGACACTCAGTGGTCAAAAAAGGCAAATAAAGACCTTCTGTGTTCACAACCCAAATCCTTTAGTAAATCTTGAAGACGTTTGTCATTGCCTTCAAAAAGCATCTGATAAAGCATGTTATTTCCTTCAATGCTTCTCTGCTCCAATAATTCTAAGCCATCAGCTATAGTGGTTAAAAAAAGCAATGACATTTTACATCAAGGACGACGTGTCAAAATTTTATGTCTGAATATGGTTTACGGGCAAAATTAGCCTTGATGTGTTCAAACGTAGATTAATGATTGTTTTTGTGGTTTTTGACAGCCTTGTTATAGAATAATAGTAAGAAACCTTGTTCAACCACCTTGACTTTTGTCACTTCACGCACGCATAATGATGGAGTGTGGAAACTTTAATAACTCGACCTTAATCTATTATCATCGATGAGTTGCATCACATATTTTGACGTAACCTTGCAGACTGATTTAATTACTCACAGACTACACAAATTATAATGCCAACAGAAAACAGTTTTACTTTGATCCTTTAATCCAACATTACTACCATATGGTACAGAAAGGCAGACAGACAGATTAACTTTTATTCTTTTAGATCTTTTTAAAATATAAATTTTCAGTGTCTGAAGCGTAGACTAGTTGTATCAACAGGGGCGGACTTGGGGGGCCTAAGCAATTCCAGGTATGGGACCCTAGCAATTTTGAAAAATAAGCTGCATGCAAATAAGTAGGGGATTTAAAGTGTTTCTCAACCACGTTCCTTGTGGATCACCAACACTGCATGTTTTGGATGTCTCCTTTGTCTGTCACACCTTACAGATCTTTCAGTCTCTGCTAAACTGCTAAACAACTGCATGTTCTAGAAAGCCCAGTAAGAGCTTGATTAGCTAGCTCAGGTGTGTCTGATTAGTGTTGAATTATTGTTCCATTATTTATGGGGGCCCCTCGTCGTGAAAAAAGATAATAACATTTAAATCTTAACAGTCATAGACAGATTTTACAATACAAAAATTTATAAAAGAGCTATGATGAATATAGGCTTCTTGGTATTAGTTAGGGGCCCCCAATTCCCCAGGGCCCTAAGCGACTGCTTGCTTTTCTTATTGGTTAAGTCCTCCTCTGAAAATCAATAACATTTCAATTAAATAAATGTGAGATTTAGCCTAAGATGTGAGAAGAAGCCTCTCTTAGTTGACGTGTTATATAAAAAGTAAAAATAATAGTTTTACAAATTAGAATTTAAATGTTATACAAAATATGCATTTTAAATATGTTTTTATAAGAATTTAAATATCAAAAACATTAATAATCATTAATAAACGATACCATATAGACCTACTGTATATCATATTTGTACAAATGACAGAAAAACGTCATTACCCAATAGCTATTTAGAAGTGCAGAGATGAGATCTATGGTTAGAAAAGTGAAGCTACAGTAAATGGATAATCTTTATATGTTAAAATAATTATAATTATACCTATCACCAAATATTCAAAATAGCTGTGGGTTTGTTAAGTTCATACTTTAAATCTGTTTTATTATTATTATTATTATTATTATTATTATTATTATTATTATTATTATTATTATTATTATTATTATAGTGTGATTATTAGACAATTGTTTTTGAAAAGTTTGAAAACAACATTTTTGAATGATACTTATTTTCTTGCTTAAATTGATAGTTTGAAAAATGAAAATTTTGTCATCACCGTGTACTCATGCTTCTCTATTTCCAAACCTGTTTGTTATTTCTTCAAAATATCTTGTTTTGTTTTCAACAGAAACAAGTTATTCATAAAAGTTAAGAACCACTTGAGTGTGAGTAATATTAAAGTCTTGCAGGTATAATTTATTTCAATATCAGCAGGGGTTTTAAGACTATCTTTTATTCTGAATTCAGTGATGAATGCAGCTCTCTTTTAGTGTTTGTTCAAAACCAGTAATTGTTCTACATATAACAATGTTACATTATCCTTGAAAAAAAAACAACCTTCTGGAAAGACAACTGGCATAGACAAATAAGTATATCCTCAAGTATGTCCATTTCATGTGCTGTTTCTGTGCCCTATATTTCTGGGGAATATTGTTATTTCAGCTTAAACAGTTTATCAGTCTGTTGATGTAGAAATTCATGCTCAGATTTTAAGATTTAAACATCCAATTTTTTTCACTGCTGGCTCCCTGTTCTCCTCTGGACACCCACTGAGTGGACACACAGTCTTAAATTTCAGATCCAGCATCCTAATGGTGAAAATGGTATTACAGAGACTAACTGATTGGAATCATTTGTAAATATGCAACATCTAAACTGTTCATTAAATTACTTTAAGTGTACAATATTGTTTACTTGTTAAAAACTATACATAAAAGACTGAAGTATATTCATCAAAACACAGTTTACAACTCATTGTGTTTAATAATAACATATAAAATAGTTAATAACATAAAATAATCTAAACTGCTAAATAAAAGGCTGGGAAATAAAAGGATAGCAGAATAAGCCTAATTTAACAAGGAAACGTTTTTACGCACACTATTTTTACATGTTATCAGAAAAGTGGCAAATTTGTAAAGCCCAACCCTACCCCTACCTTTCACTGTGGATGAGCAAATTGTACAACAATGTATAGATTCATGTAGTTCATGCTTTTATGACTTCAAGGCTGGATTAATGTAATGCTCTGTTTGCTGGCTGCCCTGCATCCTCTATTAACAAACTTCAGCTAGTATAAAATGCAGCTGCCAGAGTTCTTAACAGGTCTAAAAAATATGATCATATCATACAAATTTAAAATATTGCCTCTTATCTATAAAGCTTTAAATAATCTAGCTCCTGTTTATCTAACCAACCTTCTGTCTCCAATCCGCGCTCTTTAAGATCTCAAAACTCAAGGCTTCTGGTAGTACCTAGAATAGCAAAGTCGAGTAAAGGAGGTCGAGCCTTCTCATTTATGGCTCCCAAACTCTGGAATAGCCTTTCTGATAATGTTCGAGGCTCAGACACACTCTTCCAATTGAAAACTAGATTAAAGATGCTTTTTTAGTAAAGCATACACTCAGTGCATCACTTAGCGGTATGATACATGAATGTACTCCACACAAGTTTCTACATCTTATTTATATACATTATAAACAGCAGCTACGCTAATTATTCTCTTTATGCTCTATTTCCACCTGGGGATACTGCAGCTCTGCACAAGACGTTTGGCCAGTGGAGATATGGTCCTGCACAACTAAGCCTGGTTTCTCTCAAGGTTTTTTTTTAATTCTTCACTTTTGCCAACTGGTGAAGTCTGTTCCTCGCTGCTGTGGCCACTAGCTTGCATAGTTCAGGATCTGTAGAGCTGCACATCAATGGATTTGCTCTCCAGTGTTTGGACTCTCAGTAGTGATTAATAAACCACACTGAACTGAGTTAAACTGAACTGTACTTAAACTCTCAAATCGGAACTACACTGTTTCAATTTGATTCACTATGATTTTTTATGTGAAGCTGCTTTGACACATTCTACAATGTAAAAGCGCTATACAAATTAAGGTGAATTTAATTTAATTTAATACAAATTAATACAAATTAGTCACTAAGTCAACAAGTTCCGAACTGCTGTGAGATTGGGTTTCGATAATTCAACACTAAAAACTGATGTATATATATAAATGAGCATTGTCACACGAGTAGCAGTGTGATATGACTGTGTATAGCACTGGTGGGAGGCATGCGTTGACACGAGGCCACAAGTCGAGTGCCTTAGTGTCCCACCAGTGACAATAAACACCCATATTGCACTGCTACAAGTGTGATATTGTGTATTTACAACAGTTCAACGGCAATAATCATGTATATAAAAAATAAAATCAAACACGGACAGTCTAAAAATTCTTTTGTATGAGGAACTACTTTCTTCTGCCATTCATTCACATATGCAGCTGATTTCAAAACAGCAGAAACAGTTGCCAGTTCAGAAACGAGCTACTATTTGAATAATTCTCTAGCGTATTGTCTAAAGTGATGAAAAAACAGGTCATTTTGCTCACATTTTAGGATTATAAGACTGAACGGCACGAAATACCATCAGTCTAGAGACATTCCCCAGTATATTTCTGTAGCAATCAGGATATTGCAATAATTAATCTCAAAAAAGTCAAAGCAAAACAAACACTATTAGGTAGGCTTATTAGGTAGTCTCTGTGGCCATCTTGCGGCGGAATGTCAAATGTCTTTGCTCGGCTCAGTGACAGACTGATGGATTTGCTGTATCTCTGAAATTATAAATATTTAAAAATAGGAGCTATCCTTATAAATAAACTGCACAACTGCAATCTAAACAACTACTATCTCCTCTTAGAAAGCCTTAAAAGTACATTATGTCGTCCAACAGCAGCAACCTTTGTCAAACTGTAGTGAGTTTATTGATCTGCTGTTCCAAAAGTGGGTGAGATTCGAGAACCAGGCATATAGTGTATATATATATATATATATATTATATATATATATATATATATATATATATATATATATATATATATATATATATATATATATATATATATATATATATATATATATATATATATATGATGGAGGTCACAAATTATGTAGCCAGAAATACATACAGTATAAGGCTGCATTTAATCTTTAAAGGAACACTATACGACATGGTATGACGCCTTTCCTTTTCTTGCTTACCAGATGACCGCTTAACTCACAGCTTTCCGACTGTTACTAGTTTGTCCAGTGGTTCGACATGTACATCAGCAGACGCAAAGCGAAGTTGACTACGACAATGAGGTTCGAGTCCAGTGAAGAACGGTTCTAGAAAGCAGACTGGACAAAAATAAAGTTAATCAATTTCAGTGCTTTTTAAAACAATATTGGTTGGGTTTAGGGAAGGGGTAGGGTGGGGGTATCGGTCGATTGGTTAGTTAGTAAGTCAGTCAGTCGACAGTGTGCTCTGGTGAATCAACAAAACATAATATTTAAAAAAAAAAAAAAAAATATATATATATATATATATATATATATATATATATATATATATATATTATTTATTTATTTATTTATTTTAAATATTATGTTTTGTTGATATGCCAACTAAAGTTGTTTTGTTATGCTAACATGTAGAATAACTTAAATCATGTTTCTTATAACTATAACAACACATTAGTTTGTACCCCTATATTTCTCTGTCTTAGTTAAGAGATTGATGATTCATGAGTTTCAAAAAAGATATTTTGAATGTTTAAAAAACGGTAAATATCCATAAGAAAAACAGCTGCAATAGAAATCAATGGTTACTGGTTTTCAGCATTCTTCCAAAAATGTTCTTTTGTGTTCAACAAAATAAAGCATCTCACATAGGTTTGTGACTAATAAAGAGCGAGTAAATGATGCGATAATTTTGGATGAACTATCCTTTTAAACACATTTTTGCTTTAGGTTTGCCTTCAGCAAAAGTCACCCTGCTGTGTTTCTGCCTCAAGCTTCCCTCAGTCAGTGCTCTGAATCATCCTCAAAAGGTTCAGGAGTCACTAAAAGTCCAGGCTTAAGCAAAACCTCCAAAATCGTTCATATCTGATATCACTTTGACTGAAGTTTGCCAAAGCGTTCTGCAGAAGGAGATATATCTTAGCACCTTTCTAACACTTCAAAAGAAAAAGACAGCAAAGACTGCATCAGCTTAAATAAAGCACAAAAAGCAATAAAAAGAGATTATTCTTTTTATCTGCTTTAAAAATAAAACTGTATAAAAAGTTCTCCCTCTACTCTACCCTCCCTCTAATCTACACAATTCTTCTTTCACCCCTTCTATTGACTGCACAATATCAGCCTAATTTTGACTCATTTCATTTGACACTTAAGGGGCAAAAAGGGGTCTTTTGTCTCATATAATCAGGACTGGGATGCTAAACAATGTTCAAACAAAAAATAGCGTGCCACATCTGTGATGCTGACCAGGTTTCAAATATAGCAAAAACAACAGAGAGTAGATAGTATTTGGTGCTTCTATGTGTAATAATGCTATAAAGGAAAGCTATGCATGTTTTTGATTCATGGGTATTTTTCATTAATTTAGATGTTCAGATTGCATTATGGTAGCTTGATCTCTGCTACATCAACTTTTTGATGCAACCCAGGCTCATTCTGATTAGTACTACTATATACATTTCTGGAGAGAGCGAAATACATCCCAGCAGCAACATTTTTTGCAGTTTTTGTTTTCGTAAATCCACCAAGGTCACTGTGTATGCTTTTTCAGATCTCAAATTTCTCTCAGGAGTGCCAATCATATACCTGCTGTTCTTGTGTTAATTCACCAGAGCACACTGTCGACTGACTGACTTACTAACTAACCAATCGACCGATACCCCCACCCTACCCCTTCCCTAAACCCAACCAATATTGTTTTAAACAGCACTGAAATTGATTAACTTTATTTTTGTCCAGTCTGCTTTCTAGAACCGTTCTTCACTGGACTCGAACCTCATTGTCGTATTCAACTTCGCTTTGTGTCTGCTGATGTACATGTCGAACCACTGGACAAACTAGTAACAGACGGAAAGCTGTGAGTTAAGCGGTCATCTGGTAAGCAAGAAAAGGAAAGGCGTACCATGTCGTATAGTGTTCCTTTAAAGATTAAATGCAGCCTTATATGTATTTCTGGCTACATAATTTGTGACCTCCATCAGTGTTTATAGGGTGATGGTTTCAGAATGAGCCTATGTTGAAAATTTTACTAGGAGATTTTTTTAGGTTTAGTAGTCTAGAGAAAGATTGTTTGTTTGCTTTTGTTTAAAATAAGTAATTTCATCTGTAGTCTAATCCTGCTAATCAATTTAGCTTTTAATAGATGTCAAATTGATGTCTTGGCTTAAACAACATTTAGGTTGTGACATCTAACAGCCATCTTACAAAAAAAAGTGGCCATCAAGCAGACAGATTAGATAGACTTCAAATGTGTAGTTATTTATTTATTTATATTCGATAGTCTTTTTTTTTATTTTGGATTATTGATAGATTGTTTATTAGATTTACTGACAGTAACTTTGTACAATAAGGTTGCATTAAGATAGTTAATATGTTTAATAACATGAACAAACAATGAACAATACATTTAGTACCTTATTTATTCATCTTTGTTAACTGTATATTGTGTGAACAATGTTAGTTAACGTATGCTCACAGTGCATTAATGTAAACAACCAAGTATGGTTATAATTAATCATAACTATGATGAACTCTGTCAGGGTTCGGTGAGGGGAAAAGGAGCGAGGACTCAAGTGCAAACAATAATTAGGTTTTATTAATAATAAAGTACAAATAAAACAAAAAGGCAAAATAAACTACCCCGAGGGGGAAAACATGAATCAAAAACAGACAAACTTGGCTGGGCTGGCAAGACATGACTGGAACAGGAACACAGAGGGAATATCGACGACGAACTGACAAAGGACTGAAAACATGAGGGGGATTATAAAGCAAAAAGTAAATTGACACACAGGTGAACATGACAAACTAATAATGAGTAAACCAGGAGGGAGGGACTAGACAATAGACGGGAGAGCGCATGACACAGAGAGACAATACAAGCCATGCGCTCACATAACACTACACTGAAACACACGACAAAAGCACGTGACCACAATGTAAACACCATGCCACGTGCTTTGACAAAAGACGCAAGACACGAGCACACGATGAATGAAAACACTCATCGTGCACTCACACACGCAGCGTGCATGCTTCATCCCAGCGCCGACCAAAACCGAAACCAACAAGACTGAGACGCTGGGAATGAAACACCACGCTGCTGACAGACGAAAACACAGACACTAGTACAAGAGCGCGCGCGTCTGACGGACGCAGTGCGTGCGCGGCCACATCAAGCGGCATCGCGCACACTCTGCGTACACCCTTGACGGCGCGCGCGCACACAGAGACAGAAACAGGACCGGACATGGGTAGTGTCAGAGCTCTGCTACCAAAACAAGAATTTACAAAGACCAGAGTGGCAGAACCCTGACAGAACTCCGATTAATAAATGCTGTACAAGTATTGTTTATTATTATTTTATGTAGATAAATACATTAACTAACAACAAATTGAACATTATTGAAGAGTTTGACCAATAAGATATCTATTAAACACACACACACACACACGCACACACAAACACACACACACAATGTTTACTACACTGTGAAAAATGCTAGGTTCAAGAACATTTTATTTTTGTTGGGACAGCATGAATAAATTTTAGGACACATTTAAGTAGATTGAAGCTGACAAAATAAGGTTACCCCCCAAAAAACTTGAGAATTTTGTTGTTTTAACTAATTTTAAATAAGTTTAAACAAACAGCAAATGCCATTCTTTGAATGTACACTGTAAAAAAATGCAGGGTTCCAAACAATTCATTCATGTTGTCCCAACACAAATTGATTAAGTTAACTTTCATTCTTTAATTTTCTTTTTGGCGTAGTCCCTTTATTAATCTGGGGTCGCCACAGCAGAATGAACCGCCAACTTATCCAGCACATGTTTTACGCAGCGGATGCCCTTCCAGCTGCAACCCATCTCTGGAAAATGTGTTAACTTAACACTTTTAACAAATTTATGTGGATTGAATATAAAAAAAAAAATTAAGTTGTCCCAATGAAATCTCAAGAATTGTGTTGAGAAAAATATTTTTTTGGAGTGTAGAATGGGCCAAAGAAACAATCATATTAATTTGACACAGTGACTACTGCAGAAATAGGTTCATTCTGAAAATGTGGCCTAATATATGTTTTTAAAGATCAAAAATTATGTAGCCTGTAGCATGTATGGCTGCATTTCGGTTTTAAAACAAATGCTATGAGGTGGTATGAGGAAGTTCTTTTTCATGGTTACCAGCTCACTGCTGACCTCCATATGGATGGCTTTCCCGCTATTACTAGTTTGTCCAGTTAGCTCGCCATGTACAACTTGAAATGCAGAGAGAAGTTGACCACGACGACGAGGGTCAATTCCAGCAAAGAACAGCTCTAGAAAGCAGGTAAGTGAAAAACAGAAGCCAAAAAATAAAATAAACACGTAAATAACATGGTGAGAATGTGGTTTTATTTGAAAACGTGGTGAAAATCAGGCGAGGGCTTTTCTGGGTTTAGGCAAGTTGTTGGGTGGGTCAATTGGTGCTTTTAAAAACACTAACAGTTGGGTTTAAGGAAGGAAGAGGGTCAGTCGTTCGGTCAGACATTCGGTAGGTCAGTTAGTCAGATAACAGCTGTGGATTTATGCGAGAACAGCAGACGCGAATGACACTCGCAAGAGAAATTTGAGATCTGAAAAAAGCAAACACAGTGGCCTCTGGTAAATTTCACAAAAACATAAACTGCCAAAAAATATAGTTCCTGGCATATTTGGTGCTTCCCAGAAATGTATATGGCGGTACTTTTTTAGAATGAGCCTGGGTTGGAAAAAACACTGTTTAGTCTGGCATTGCATAAATTACTCACCCAATTATTACACCCACTTCTCACACACACCAATATTTCACACAAAATCTCCTTGTTTCTCCTCTTGAGAGCCATAAACATTTTTAAACCCAAGAAGTAACACCTGTGCTCACTAATTAGCACATCCTACATCAAATCAGACCATTAAGGCTTGTTTTACATCCCAAACAGCCAAGGAGAGGGTGAAAGACGAAGCAATGCACGCTTTTCTAATGCATGCTGTTTACATTAGCAGTCTTATTTGCAAGCCACTTAGAACCTTTTTATACACTACCATACTTCACAATACAAATATTTATATTTCCACTGGGAGATATGGAAAAAGATGTTGTGCCAGAATACTTCGTCCCAGTGCTTTAGAACTTCAAGAACTTCAAATGTTCAACAACCCTAACAGTATTATATGTCTTAACAATAAAAAAGAAAAAAAAAATTACTTAGATGAGGATCAAACCCAGGTCTGTGGTGTCAAAACCTAACATGCTAACCACTCGACTACAACAGTTATATGACAATTAACCTGCAGGCTGCATCTTGATCATGAGGCTGCGAGAAAGTAGATAAAATATTGAATAAGAAGGCTGTGGTTAAGTAAATAAATAAATTATTTTTAAAAAGTGTGACTGTTGAGAGCAACAGATTCTGGAGCTAGGGACACCGGCCCTTGTGGCCAAAAAACGGACAGGCCCACCGGGAATTCTCCCGGTCCTCCCAATTAGCCAATCCGGGCCTGATCCGAATGTTGCAGCAGAAATCGAGACTCATTAGACCAGACAACATTTTCCAATCTTTTATTGTTCAATTTTGGTAAGCCTGTGCAAATTGTGCCTCAGTTTCCAGTTCTTAGGTGACAGGAGTGGCAGCCGGTGAGGTCTTCTACTGCTGTAGCCCATCTGCCTCAAGGTTGGATGTGTTGTGTGTTCAGAAATGCTCTTCTGCATACATCGGATGTAATGAGCGGTTATTTGAGTTACTGTTGCCTTTCTATATATCGAGATTGTTTTTTTTAATTTGATTTACAAAAAAAAAAATTTTAAATTACAAACATATATTTAGTGTATTTGTATACAAAATCTTTTTTTAAACACCAAAAAATCCAATTAGTATCATGATTATTTTACCATAAAAAAGCTGTGAAAAACACTCAAATAAGAACAGATGAAAGCAGAATGAAACAGTTGGCCAATCAGAATAAAGAGCAGACTTTATCTATCATCAGCTTTCAGACTTTTCAAGGTTACTGGATTGGCTTCATAAAATGGATTACTATTGGACCCGAGTTGGAACATTACCATTATTTACAGTTTCTTTTGCCATGTCTGCCCATCTGTTAGCAGTTGTTCAGTGTTTAGAGCTGACAATGCCAGAGGGGCACATAATGCATGGTTACCATCTGAAGGGCAACTCCTGTTACAATCCACTTATGAGTTTGAGAACCACAAGAGACTCCAGTACTTCCACTTTGCTTTAATTGCAAAATTTACACAGTTCATCAGTAGTATGTTAGTAAGAGCATATTCAAAGTTTTGTTCAAAACTAGGTTTGTTTGGGGTTAATTTGTCTTGTAGAGGACGCTTCTGTAATAGGTAGTGTTTGGAGATTTGTAATCTAATCAATTTATAATTTTATTAGTATAATATTTGCTGGCAGTATTATTGCATTTTTATGCTTTAAAATTATATCTTGCAAAATAATAATAATAATAATAACAACAACAACATTGAAACCATTCATCCAATCATTTTTCTTCGGCTTAGTCCCGTTATTCATTACAAGTCACCACAGCGAAATGAACCGCCAACTTATCCAGCATATGTTTTAATTTTTTATTTTTTTGCAGCAGCAGATGCCCTTCCAGCTGCAACCTAATTCTGGGAAACATCCATTCACACTCATCCACACACATGACCTATTTAGTTTATTTAATTCACCTATAGCGCATGTCTTTGGACTGTGGGGGAAACCGGAGCACCTGGAGAAAACTCACACCCACACAGAAACCCACACAGAAATGCTTACTGTCACATCCGAGACTTGAACCAGCAACCTTCTTACTGTGAGGTGACAGTGCTAAGCACTGAGCTACAGTGTCGCCCTAATAATTCATAATGCAATTCATAATGTATAATTGTAATTTTATGCATAGGTCTACAAAAATGTCCAGTAGTAGTGGTTCTTGTGTAAATATATGAAGATTTCAGATGCAAAAACCACAAAAGGTGCCATCTGAAATTTTTTTCTAAAATGACAATTTTTCTGAGACTCCTTTTATTTATGTTCACTTATTTCACATTAAAGGCAATGAAAATAACATATTAAATAACAATATAAAAGGGAAACTCAATTTATCCATAGGAGCTTGGGAAAAATGCTAATTTTAGGAGATAAGACAATATATAATGACAAGAAAACAGAAAGGCCATGTTATGGGTAAAACACAAAAATGGCTTAACTTGTAATGTATTCTGATTATGAAATAGCAAAGTGTTTCACATATAAAACCTACTTGTTTCAATAAGCTTACTGGCATCCCTTTGTATAAAGAAATACATAAAAATATAGCAAAAGAATTTCAAAGAATTACAGGTGCAAGAATTGGGCTGTCCATGTATTTACAAACTTGACTTGTTTACACTTGACCACTTGTTTGTAGTCATGTTGCATTTCCAGTTAAACACTTAAGTGTTTAAGTAGGCGTCAAGAGTGTTTATAGAAGTTTTTAACACATAATGGGAGACAGTAAAGTGTTACAAAAGTGCTCACATGGCTTTATTTTGATTTTCAATACTTTTAAAATATTTTAAAATAAACTGCTGAAATGTTTACAATTTAATGATTGCAGTGCTTCTAAGCAACATGAAAAGCATCCATATATTGATAAAAGTCAGTTGTAACTAATTTACACAATACATATTTTCCTCTTTGGAGAAAAAAAAACAGCATTTTTCGTTCATTAATTAATTAATTAATTAATTAATTAATTCATTCATTCATTCATTCATTCATTCATTCATTCATTCATTCCTTCATTCATTCATTTTCTTTTCAGCTTAGTCTCTTTATCAATCTGGGGTCACCACAGTGGAAGGAACCGGCAACTTATTCACCATATGTTTTAAACAGAGGATGCCCTTCCGGCTGCAACCTATCACTGGGAAACATCCATACACACTCATTCACACACAAACACTATGGCCAATCTAGCTTATTCACCCGTCTTTGGACTGGTGGGGGAAATCGGAGTACCCGAAGGAAACCCACATGAACATGGGGAGAACATGCAAACTCCATACAGAAATGCCAACTGACCCAGCCAAGGCTCGAACCTTCTTGCTGTGAGGTGATCTGGCTACCCATTGCACCATCATGATGCCCGTAGCATATTTTGTTTTGATACCAAGTTATTTGTAATTTCAGATTTAGCATAGTGGAATGTTTTGCCTGACATGATCTTCTCAAGGAAAGGTTTAATTAATATGTATTAATATGTATTGTAATCTATAGTGTTAAAATATGTAACCTAGCAATACGTGAAAGAACACTCTGTTACATTTTTAAACTAAAGAGCCTTTTGTTTAATGTAAATGTTCAATGGGCTTTATGCACAGCTAGAGTGTTTCAGCCAATGATGAACTTCCGGTAAAAAGCTTGAAAGCTTTATGTGACTATTATCAATTTCATAAGGTTCCTTTTACAGCATAGATGCTGTAATGTAATTCAAATATAATCAGTTAAATAGACTTAAGCATCCATTTTGGTTGTTAACCGTTAAAAGATATGAAAGGCTGTTTAAACGCAGGTGTTGTCATTAGCAGCAGGCTAGCACAGAAAATCCATTGAAAATACAGGAGTAAAATAAATTTTCATATTTTAAAGACATGCTGTGGAAAAATAGGAAAAATTTAATGCAGTGCTTCTTGTTAGGTCTGATACCCACTTTATCCACTTAAGATCACAGTGTTTTAAAGACATCAGACCTTAAACGCAGCGATTTTGTATAGGATGACAATTAACCAGAAGCCCTGAGGCTGGCTTTCTGAAATTAAAAGTCTGTGTGCATATTCCCCATTGGATGAGAAAGATTCTTCATGGATTCATAGATTCTTTTTACTCTCAGTAATGATTAAATCACACTGAACTGAGCTAAACTGAACTGAACTGAACTTAAACACTAAAACCTGAACCACACTGTTCCAGTTACTATGACCATTTATGTGAAGCTGCTTTGACACAATCTACATTGTAAAAGCGCTATACAAATAAAGCTGAATTGAATTGAACCATAAGCACCAATAGGACCTTTATTTTAAAGAGCAAAATGTATTTATTTATTTTAAAATATAATTAATTAATTAATTCATATGGTATCAAAGCACTCAAACAAAATGTATATATTTGAAAAATGGTTAGCCTGTATGAACAGATTAAAATTAAAAGTTTTAGTTTGACCATAATATAGCCTAACATAAACTGAAAATATTTAAGTTGAGGAAACAATAAAAGTTTGAAATAAGCCATAATTAAACTGAAAATTAATTGTTTTTTTCTTTCATTTCTTTTTTATTATAAAGACCTCAAAACATACAAAATACTGTAAACACAGAACACAAAAGGAAATCAAACATAAATTGAAATAGCAATGATCAGAGTAACAATGATTTAAATAGTATGTAGCATTAGTCATAATGATGATATTACATTATAATAATAATTATAGCAACAAAATAATAGTGATGATAAAGGTAATATTACGTGATGAAAATATTGATGCCAATAATAATACAGGCAATAATAATAATAATAATAATAATAATAATAATTTCCCAGTACTGAGTTGCAGCTGGAAAGGCATCCGCTGTGTAAAACATAAGCTGGATAATTTGGCAGTTCATTCCACTTTAGCAACCAATCATGAATAAAGAGACTAAGCCAAATAAAAAATGAATAATAATAATAATAATAATAATAATAATAAAAATTATATGACACCCAGCCAGCAACAATCAGTGAACATTTTTTCCTTCTCCCTTCTTCCCTTTCGCGATGTTTAATAATTGCTTTCAGAGAAAGCTTAATTTATGCAACTTTCAAATTACCTTTAAGAAGCAACATGTGGTAAAAAGTATAAAATGAACTGCCAACTTGCCTCAGCTTGTATCCACATAGAACCACTCTCTGCCACTAGGTGTCATCCTCCGCTCTCCCTGCACGCCACTGTTGGGTGTTGAACGTTCGCGAGGTGTCTTTCTCCTCCTCCAAACCTGTGATGAAGCCGTGTTCCAATGAAAGCAGGTGGAATTCCCCCTTTCAGCCAATGGCGCTCTGCCCTCGCAACAATCCTTTCGAAAAAGGATGTGTGGGCTAGGTTATGGCGCTGGCGTGAAGTTGTTGGAAACGGACAAGCCCAGGAAGCAGGATTCTGGCACTGCCACACCAGCTAAAGCTTAGGGCTGCCCTCTTGAATGGGAACGAGTGGGTAGATCGTTCACATTTGTTCAAACGCAACACCTAACGTTAGTGGAATTCACTTCGGCGACGTCGGGTTGAAAATAGTGATTTCTACAAAAGTTGCTCTGTCAAAAGCAAGCACGCCTGGGAAACCAAGAGTTACCTCGGGCTAAAACAAGACATGGACCGCAAGAGTTAGACTGAGTTCTGGCTCCCCCCGAGCTGTTTGTGTTTTTTAACCGAGGAGAAAGACCTAAAACAGACACCATGGGTCAGGGTATATTCTGGCAAACCGTTTCCCAATCACGCTTTGCAATCGGCAAAGCAGAACGGAGCACACACCGTTTACCAATTCAGGATGGATAACTCGCAAAGCAAAACTTTCCTGCGTGCTTTCTTAACATATCGCTATCAATCCGCATTGAAAGCAAGAGAAAATAAACGTAAGAGGCGGGGCAAAGGTTTACGTTTTTCAAATTAAAAGTGGGCGTACGTTTAAATGAAAAAAAAAAAAAGATATGCCTAATGTTAATGTGAAGTACAGCGCATTTGCGTCCATTCTATATTTTTAAGCCTACACTGAGTGTAGGCTAGTAATAGGGTATTTACTCTTAGTAAAAAGATGTGACAATAGCAGCACAATATTTTATTTTTAGTATTTTAAACATATCACGGTGGTGCAGTGAGTAGCACAATCGCCTCAAAGCCTGGGCTGAGCCAGTTGGCATTTCCATGGGGAACTTGCATGTTTTCCTTGTGTTGGTGTGGGTTTCCTCCGGGTGTTTGAGTTTCCCCCACTGTCCAAAAACATGCTGTACAGGTGATTTAAGTATATATATAGTGATGGGTTGCGGCTGCAAGGACCTCAGCTTCGTAAAACATAAGCTGGATATGTTGGCAGTTCATTCCGTTGTGGCGACCCCAGATTAATAAAGGGACTAAGCTGAAAACGAATAAATGATTCAATAAATGATTAAAATATTTGCTCCTTATGTGCCATCTAACGTAATCTATTGCAAACAGTAGCAATTATCTGCAAGTATTGTAGCACTTTAAGAAAACAGTAGTCAATAATAATTTAATTAAATACAATACCAGTCATAGTTATAAAGATGAACAACAACTAACCTAATATTCCTTCTTCAGATAAAATAACTCATTGTAACCTTCATACTCTGACTATTTTTAATCCAAGTAGTCCTCTATTTTTGTACAACCAAGAGATGACAATTTGGGGGAACAGAGTCAGAAGTCTTTTGTCAGAAGATTAAGAAACTGTTTTATTAAAAAAAAAGGATGTAATGCAATTTGACAGAGAAGACTGAATGCACAAATTAAGAAATTTCATTAATCAAATTAATTAATCGTTTTTTTAATTTATGGTTCATTCCTAATATTCAGTGCCATTTCAGGGTAGTAACTGTCACTGATTTATTTATTTATTTATTTACATTTTCTGGTATTTTTATAATTTCAGTTGAAGGAGCACATGTTGAACTATAAGAAAAAATATACTGATCCAGTTCAGGATACTACATAGCATTTTTTACAGAATTTTCACATGTAACACAGGCCAAATGTTCCCCTTTTACAGAACATTCTCATACCTTTTTAAAGGTGTTTAAAATAAATAGTTACTATAATATTTACATTTTCCAAGGGCTAAAATGTCCCTCACTTTACACTGCGCATGCCTGTTATAGATTAGAACACCAACAATAGTATTTTTTTAAAAGCTATTACTAAACAAGAGTTATCTAAAAAAGCTTGCTATGATGACACATTGTAAATTTAATGTATTTCATTTAGTAAAAAAATAGATTGCAATGCAATTAAATCCTGTTTTTAAGTGATTTAAAAACTATTATATATAATATATAATAATCATTAACAGGGTAGAGAGAGGAGTACCAGAGTTAACATTACAATAGGAACTATATAGGCAACTTGTTTGCTCTCACACTCTCATTCGATTACCAATAACAAAATGATGGTTACTGAATTATCCAAAGAAAACACAGCAACATTTTTCAATGTCACATCTAAGACATCACATCAATTGTCCAAAAAGCCAAATTAAATATAAAGAGCATTTTCATACAGATATTAGAGTACAAATAGTGAAATACTGAAAATGGCAAATAAAACTATTATTTTAAAATCAATATTTTATTCTGGTTTGCACCATGACGTGCCCTGTATCATTTCCGCTTTTCTGTAGCCGACAAGCGTGCCGTTCCCTGAAAAAATCATGCACATGGTTTAAACTGATCTATAAACCATGTTTAAGCCATGAGCAAAACAGTAACAGTGTGGACAGTAACAGGAGTGGCATTTTTTGCAAAACTCAGGCATTACTACCATTATGGTGAACAACGAGCTAGCACATGATGATCTGAAGAAGATTTGAAACATGTTTATTAACAGTTTTTCTCAAAATTACAAAAAAGAAAAGAAAATGTTTCCCTTATATCACAGGTGTCAAACTCAGTTCCAACAGGGCCGCAGCTCTGCACAGTTTAGTTCCAACCCCAATTAAACACACCTGATCAAACTAATTGAGTCCTTCAGGCTTGTTTGAAACCTACAGGTAAGTGTGTTGGAGCAGGGTTGGAACTAAACTGTGCAGGGCTTCGGCCCTCCAGGAATTGAGTTTGACACCCCTGCCTTATATGAAAATGGGTAACAGGGTGGACATGTTATGTTTTATCACAACAGAAAACTACTCTGAAATGCTTAAAATAAAAGAAGATAAAAAAGTGAGACTAACTCTGCTTCTTGTAGACAATTTCCATAATTGTGGGAATTCCTGAGAATCATGTGACTAGAGAAACAATCAGTGGGCAGTTTTTTATGTGGATTACAATTAAAGTAACGGAGACATCCATTTCAGGGACACACATTAATTTAAAGATTTTATTAAAATATTTTAATTTATTAAAAACTATAGCATTTGGTGAGAAGTATTATATGACAATAAAAAAATCAATAAAAAGCATAGTATTTATTCGGATTTCTAAATTATACTTTTAACTGAACTTGAGCATACATAAACTGGGACATGGCAATTCAGCCACTTGCACTGAAATTAGAGTAATTATTTTAAATTTAATTTAATTTTAGCACTTGTAATCGGGTCTTATTGTTAAAATTGGATAATCTTATCAGAAATTTTTTCTTGTTGAATTTTTTATTATTCTGTACCATATAATGCCCTAGGGACACAAATGGCACTGAATAGTATTAGTATAGTAATTATTTTCTTTATTTCTGTAAACTAATTTCTGTAAAGTAAAAACTGGAAGGACCCCATACAAATTATGCGGCTGAAGCTCCCTGTGAAGCCCATGTGCAATTGTTAAGTTTTATCTCGGAGGTTATTTACATTGTTAACTTTCATGAAAATACTTATAAAATAGTCCACTATAAAATAGTTAAGTTTTGTTGTCCAACAACTCTGACAAGTCATAGAGAAAAAATATTATTTATAATTTATAAAAAAAAAAACACTATATGAAGATAAATGTCCATACAATGCAGATAAATTGCTCTCACACTATTTGTATATTATTATTTCAAGATTTCTTTTTCTTTTTAGCAATTACACATATTTTTGGCTGTATTTTGGCAATATTTTTATGGTACAGTTCAGTAAAACATAAAAATATAATATTAATAAAGTGAGTGAGTCTTTTTTCTCAAACAGACTTTGAACTACATAAATATAACAGTTTTTACTTAATATTTGTGTCAACTGCCTATGTCAAAATTCTGTTTTTTATTTTAAGGCACATTTTTTTTCTTTTCTGTTGAAAATTGCCATCCATAAATTTGTTTGTATTTGGTGTGTTCTTACACACAGATATTACCTTTTGTATGCTTAAATACGTCTGTACCATTTACACACACCATCTTAGCCAAAAGTATTACATATCATACGCACATAACCATACTGTATAAAAACATACAATAAAAACAGAAATTTGTGCTACTGAAACAGATTTTGCACAAAATCTATCCTGTTAATTTATCTATTTATAGTTATGGTTATTTTGATGTGACTTGCTTGTTTTGTGGATTTGTAGATGAAGTATCTGTAGCTCCACATTTGTTTTTTGAATGCGGTGTCACTAACAGATTTTGGGTTGAATTAAGCTGTTAAATGTGCAAATGCGACACGTTTCTCGTCAAAATTGTTGTCTTCTTTTGAAAACATAACTTTTGAGTAATAGTTGCTTAAGAAAACCGGTGCTATTTTTAAATGCATTGTGACAATCTTTTTAAGGATACACTTTAATCGCATTTTCGCCTTTTTATATATTGATGATGTTCAAAGCTTGATTCATGCAAACCTATTAATACCACATTTTTTTGTTGTTTGCTTTCTTTCTTTGTTGTTTTTTCCCCCTGCATTTTCTTATTTCACATGTAAGAGTTATAACTCTCCCTGTTACTGTTTTGTCATGAAAATATATTTTAAAAAGAGAGAAAAATGCAGACAAAAAGACTAAAAGTGCTAGACATGGTGCTTGATTTTGCAGGACATTTTTTTACATAAACTAGTAAGAAGGAATTAATGAAATATTTAAATTTATGTAGGCTATTATGCACAAATGTTAATAGGGATAGATATAAATGTAATAGCTTATAAAGGTATTAACAATAAATAATATTGAACTGAACGACTGAATTTAGGCATAATGTAATAAAAGTGTGAAATTTGAAAGGGACTGAGAGGTATCAAATCAGGGAGGAGGGAGCGTGGTAATCTTTTTTCATTGGTTAGGTTTTTTTCCAGTAGGGGCGTGGCAATAGTTTTTTCCATTGGTCAAAGGTTTTCTTTTCAGTCAAATGCGTTGGGTAGTTAGATTAACATATTTAATAAGCTGCTCATTTAGTTTAAAGGTGGATCATTCTACTTTATGTACTGGTGTTTAGAATAAAACTATTTATAACTATTTATAAATGCACTAAGAAAAGTGTTTTATTCAGTACAAATCCATTTTTTTGCTTGGTAAATATATATTGTTCAACTATCACAGATTTATAATGAAGATAATAAGTTATTAGTAACTTTATGTTAAGTCATATTAATTAATTGGAACACAAACATGGGCTGCACGGTGGCACAGTGGGTAGCATGTTCGCCTCACAGCAAGAAGGTTGCTGGTTTGAGTCCTGGCTGGGTCAGTTGGTGTTTCTGTGTGGAGTTTGCATGTTCTCCATGTGTTCGCTTGGATTTCTCTGCCCTGGGTGCTCCGGTTTCCCCCATAAGTCCACAAACATGTGGTACAGGTGATTTGGGTTGGCTAAATTCTTAGTATTTGTGTGTGAATGAATGTGTATGGATGTTTCCCAGTGATGGATACGTTGGCGATTCATTCTGCTGTGGCGTCCCCAGATTAATAAAGGGACTAAGCCGAAAAGAAAATTAATGAATGAATGAACACAGACACATAAACATATATGGAGCATATATACACATAAACGCATATATATGTAAGCTTTTAAAAGTTTTTAGGAAACTTAAGCTATTTAAGTCTCATCATTTAGCATGACACTAAAATACAAACATGCTGGAATGTAATAACTGGGAAATTATAATGTAGAAATTAAGCTGTAAGCTTGATTAAATTTTATTTTAAATGTAATTACATTGACCATATCGAGATGTAATTCAGAACGGTCTTCACTTCAATTTTAGTGACTTTAAGAATGAAAAACAAACCTACAAGTGCAGCAATCCACAATAAGTGGTCTTGTGCTGCCACCTAGTGGCTAAATTGAGTTTAAAGTGATTAATGCTAAAATTCTGGCTTGTAAATTGAATATCTGTTTGAGACATCTTAAATATAATAATGCTCACATGCAGTTACAAAGAAAAAAAAAAGTAAATTTATATATGTGGTGGAACGGGAGATTGGCATGGATGTGCAGCCGACAAAATCTGCAGCAACTGCAGCTATCATGTCAATATGGATCAAATTCACTGAGGAATATTTCCAGTACCTTGTTGAATCTATGCCACGAAAGATTAAGGCAGTTTTGAAGACTAGTAAGACATAGGTGTCAAAGTAAATGCTTAGAGGGTAGCAGCTCTCCACAGTTTAGCTCCATCAAACACAACTCGTAATGGTAATTGTAAATCGAAGTGTTTAATAGGATCTTGATCACCTTGATTATTTGGATCAGCTGTGTTTGATTAGGGTTGGAGCAAAACTGCAGATCTCCTATCCTCAAAGAATTAACTGACACCTATGTAATAAGGTGTACCTAATAAAGTGGCCGGTGTGCGTCTATATTTATAAGAAAATAAATAATAAATAACTACATAAATATATGATACTATATTAATTAATTATTTTTTAACTTTTAAATATACTTCAACGATCTCAATGACTTGAACCTTTCCTTTTTATCAATTTAGAGCTATAATTCATGATTTAACCAAGGTTTATCTTTTTCATATGCCACATACTCAAAAACAGTACGTTTCTGAATTCCCATATCACAATTACCGAATAATTCCCCAATTATTCCCACAATTTATTTATTCGGATGTACCTACACATACGTTTAAACATTTTAATTTGAAAAACGTAAACCCTTGCCCCGCCTCTTACGTTTATATTCTCTTGCTTTCAATGCGGATTGATAGCGATATGTTAAGAAAGCACGCAGGAAAGTTTTGCTTTGCGAGTTATCCATCCTGAATTGGTAAACGGTGTGTGCTCCGTTCTGCTTTGCCGATTGCAAAGCGTGATTGGGAAACGGTTTGCCAGAATATACCCTGACCACCATGCCTGCAAAAACAAAGTACAATTTAGTCGATGATGGACACGATTTACGGATTCCTTTACATAACGAGGAAGCCTTCCAGCATGGCATTAATTTTGAAGCAAAGGTAACGTGAATTTATTTTTCACCACTGTTTATTTACATTCTGCTGCATGCGCTGTTTTAGTACCAGGACACATTTAAAGTTGTTTTGCTATTGTTTCTTACTTGTTTACAATCCGTACTGTCTGTTTGAAACACCTTAAGCTTCACTAAGCCAAAGTTGTCGACAGCAGATTAATGCATACCGTTTGCTTTGATTTCCAGTATATTGGTAGTCTGGATGTGGCTCGACCGAATAGCCGTGTGGAGATTGTTGCGGCCATGAGGCGAATAAGGGTGAGTTGTAATGTCACCGGTTTACTTTAACGCTTTCCCAAAGGAGACAAAGATGATAAACGTCAGTATTTGTATGTATAGAAGTGGCTTTTTTTGGTTCTAAAGCGTTGTGACTCATGCCTGTGTTCCGCACGGGTGGTCTTCATGCCTCGAGCAACAATCAAAATACAAAAGCAGAACAGATCAATGAGCAAATTGCTTACAAAATAAAAAGGTGGGATACTGATAGCCCTGTCAGAGGTGCTTTGATACACATACAGCAGTTCTGTAAGTTAATTCGCCTTTAGCTACCGCAGTGTTTGTGGATTTTCATGTGTGTAAACAGAGAAGAGCCCTTTGAAGTGGGGGTCTTCTGCGTAAAGCACTTAAAGGGCCAGTTTTGGCGCCCACCAACCATGCCTGGTGAAAATGCTCTGGTTTTCTATGTGGCTAAACCCCATCATAGGCTGTTTTTGCTGTCATTTTGTTGTGTCATTGCGTTTAAACACAACTGTTGAAAGTCGTTATTAATCTTGTAGTAACAATATAATAACTGGTTCATCTAGCTGTGTTCTAAATTACAGGATCCCTATGGTTTTTACAGTTTTCCACATTGAGCAGGGGGTATTTGTAAAGCCAAATGCTTCAATTTAAACACATTTTTATTATTAATCTGTATATATTTTTGATTGTCCGGCAACTGCATCAAAAGCTAAAAGATTGTGTTCCATGCATCAAATTTAGTAAATAAACTGTCTGTTTTAAAATTTTGGATAACTTTTGTGAAAGTAAAATATCAAATTATTGGAAAAGTAATGTTTCACTGTAATTCAGTGTACATTTACATACAAACTTACACATTATATGCATTTTAAAGCTGTTTATTCTTTAAAGCTTATAATCCCCTGTTGATGTTTGAGGTTGCAATGTTTTTTATACATATTTTTGGGTCCCACTCTATATTGAGGGTCCTTAACTACTATGCACTTACATTGGAAAATAAGTACAATATATTTGTTGTGTTCATATGGTATTTCAGAACACTTCTCGTGCTCTTGAAGTTAGGGACAGGTTTGGCGGTACGGGTATAAGTTAAAGGTTGAGTTTAGGTCAACATGGTTAACAGAAATTAATTACAAGTGTAATTACATGCAGGCACTTATTCAATAATAAGTACAATGTAAAAACATGTATTTACACAATAAGTAATTGTAACAAATTATTATCAAGTACATAATAATGTGACCCCTTTTTCTGTCCATTTTTACTTAATGGTATAATGTGGTCTGAAGTATAATAAACCATATTTTTAAAAAATGGGATAAGCATAGCATGGAATTACTAACCTGCTATTCCCTTTCGTTGGTAGTTTTACAATTCTCTGAGTTTGAAGTTCAGGTTACCCTGTTGTTGTTAGCTGTATTAATGGTAGGTTCTCAACATTTAGTGCCTTATTACTGGAAGGGAGTTTTTTATTTTTTACCTGTTGTAGATATCTACTTCCTTTTTTCTAAAATGTTTTGCAATTTAGGTTTATGACATTTACAGTACAACTTAATTAAGGGAAGTGTGTTGTAAGATGTTAAAAGGCTTTTTTCCCCTCAACATCCTGTTTTCCAGCCTGGCAGCAGACACCAGGTGCAAACGATCCTATTAACCTTTTCAATTTACTGGACCCCTGCAATTATCTCCTGGCTTAACGGGCAACCATGTATCTAGCCATGCAGAGAAATACAGCCTGTTAAAACTTTTTACAGAAATGTTACAAAAAACTAACCATCGTGTAGTGGTTCAAACAGTGGAAGCATTGTTTGAGCTTGGACCTGACTGCCCTACAAAGACAAATTACAGTAACTATGACAACGCAGAAACTGAGACTTTATTTTTTGATTGACTTCATATCAGTTTTCACACTTTTTAAAACAATATGAATGTCACCACTTAAAAGTTAAGACATCAAGCTTTTTTGCTTGTTAAAAATGACCAAATTAGCAGATGTTTGTAGCTACTACACTGAATTGTGCTCTGCAGAATATTGTGAGTTATGACTTTCTGAACCATGTATTTAAACCTTATGTACTGTTGGGGATGTTTTTATCCCCGCTGGGTTGATTTTTGATTATTAATTTGGCCATAACTTTTTTTTGCTGTGTTTCAGCTAGCAGAATGACACATATTTCAAGAAAAGGCTTTGAATTAAAAACAAAATGACCACCCTTTTGTTTTGTTGGGGATGCAAACATAAACTAAATTAAACTGCTGTAATTAATTTTTTTTTTGCATAAATCTGTTTATCTACCTCACAAACCCCACAAAATTGCGTATTTTCAATTTAAAAAGTAATTGTTGACTGGATTTATAAAAAATCTTTTATCGAAGTCTTGGACATGTGAAACAACATTGCCCTTGTTGCATTGTTTTTGATTAATTTTCATTTTGTTCTTCCTAATTTACTGCTGGTGGCTTTTTTGCCCCATTGACTTCCATTATAACCACATTTTTTTATTACAAAACCATGACACCATATAATCATGCATTTTTGATTGTTGGTGGTTTTGTTGAAAGGGTTACATTTTGTAATGTTACCTGTTGGTCATTATCAGTATTAACCTTTTAGATAGGCCTGTGCAAAAAAAAGGTTAGTTTCTGAATACTCTTTATATGGAGTATAAAGTGTGTCTGTGAGTGTGTGAGAGTGACCTTTATGCACTGACCTTGATGTGTCTGAGAAAATCAAAATCAGGACTGAGGATGATTAACAGATTTATCCCAAAAAAAAAGCATGAATTTGAAGGAAAAATTTTGACAAAATGCTGAAATGTATTTTTGCGGGCAGTTTGTCAAGCGGCTTCTCTGTATTGTTACTGTCAATTGTTTATTTGCCTGCTGTTCATTGCTATTGTGCACATTTTTTTTACAACATCATGACACACAATAATACGCTCCAACATAAAACATTTCCGTTAGTCCAAATAATCACTCAACAGCTTCAGAATGCTGATTTGTCATTTCCAAAATGATGATTTTGATGTGAAAGCTCAATGCAAAGAGTGCAGTGCATGATGATTCAAAATATAATTCTAATTTCAGTGCTTTTTTTGTTCGCTTTGTAAGATTGTACGATGTGGTGTCTATAAATGAAAGCAGAACCTTTTCAATGGCTGTCTGAAGTCATTTCTTTTTAATCTGCCTTTGATCTTAATTGCCATCACCCAGATAAAGGAATGTGGGATGAAGAGATCCGGTGATTTGTGACTACATTGGGTTTAACTTGAATCAGATAATGTAGAAGTGGAAATATTGAGGTGGGATCAGGTGTTTCGGATGCTTTGGTCAATGGTTATGTAAAAAAAAAACAAAAAAAAACACAGGCTCTCTAGTTGGCAGGAAGGGGTGATTAAGAGTCCATAGGGGAATTAAAAGCTTGAAGTCTACAATCACTGGCAATTTTCACCACACCCAGATCCCATTTAATGAGCTAGAGCCTGAAATGTTTGTAGCCTATTGCCATGTTTTATTTGGTACAAAGAATAGGGTTGGGTGATTATTCAAAGGTGACTTTCATGCGCATTTTGTCCAGTTAAGTCAGTTCTGTTAAATCTCATACGCACTATGGCTGCATGATTAATTGAACATAAGATTGCAGTTCAGCAAAAGTTGTAATTGTTGTGCATTTTTGGGCTCTGTGATCACCAGTAAATCTGCTCCAAAAGCCCCCAAAAATTTAGGCAACTATTTGCAATAGCCTTTTAAGTATTTCAAACACATTTTATTTTAGTTTGTCCTTACTTAATAGACTTTGAATGTTCTCAACTTGCACTTTTAAGGAACATCAACTCAATTTTATTAGTTTTAAACTTGTAGTTTTAAGTTTTTCAAACCTGTTTTTTTAAGTAAAAATGTACTTATTTATTGTAATTGTCCACAAAGTATTTTAAGTAACTAATATTCAGTGAAATTTGTGCTTTTAAGTAATGCTAACATAATTTCATTATTTTTCTACCTATATATTTTTTTCCAACTAGTATCAAAGAATAAATACAAAAACAGTCAAATGCATTTATTCAATTGAAAAACTTTTTTTTTACAGTATTACAGAATTAATTTAACAGTACATTTCTTATTGCGAGTACTTTTATAGATTTTTAACCTGACAATCACACAACTAAAAATCATCTTACTGAATGATGTATTGCAATCATCCGACTGAAGTTATGAGGTGAGTTATTAAATGTGGTATTTATTAAATGTTTTAAAACTTATTGTGGTATTCACATGTTTTACATGTAGCAACAACACAGAACCATAAATCATTAAAAGGCAACACAAACAGTTAAAAAAAATCACAGAATGATTATCTTTAATTACAGCAACACGCCAAACACTTTCAGCTGATTTTTTTTGGAGTAGCTTTTAAGAAACTGGCTTTGTTTAGTGAACACTGCTTCATCTGAAAGAGATTTAAAATTGATTAGAGACAGCTTTTACTGACAAAATATGCATTTTTTTTTTCAATTCATTGTGTAGTCCTACTACACACAAAGCTGAAGTTGGATATTGAAACAGTGATACATGTGTGCCCTATAACATCTTGGGGTATTATAAAAATGTTTATTATGATGTCCCACATTCTACAAAAACAAAACAAAAGTAAAGTCATCCAGAAGTTTATCAAGAAGAATTCTTGAATATAAGATGCAGCTTATTAATTTGTTTACCAGTGTAGATAAATGATACCATTCAAAAAGATACTTTCCTATTAATGTGTACAATTTTGTCACTAGTACTTTCATACAAAACATTATATAAACAGGGTTCTTATAATTAGTCAATTAATAAATGAAGAAATCAATAAATTATTAATTGTTTACTTAAATAATGTATCAAAAATCACACTACGTGGATAGTCAGATATCTTCTGCAGTAGTGATTGGTTCGAAATGTTTTGGGAAAAAGTATTTATGGACAAAGCTCAATTTTCACAGCTAAAGTTTGTGCATTACTTTGAACTTTTGAACAAATAGAAAAGGAACAGCAATGTCATTTTTTAATTGGCACATGTTATATCTAGTTTTCTGGTCTTGCTTTCAAGCACAAAAAATATGCAAATTGTTCATCCTAAGATTTTCAACATATTAGAAAAGTGGAAAAATACTTTGATATTATTATTTTTATTGGACGCCTTACCACATGGGATTAATTGCAAATTAAGTGTAGATGCAGCTAAGGAAACCCTACAGTTGTTGTCAAACTTGCTTGAATCTGTCTGATTAATGAGAAATGGTAAATTAAATGTAATTCAATGTACAAGCAACACATTTTATGAAGTGAATCTATTAGAAAACTAGTAAAGTAACTGCCATTTTGAAAAATTTACACTACCAAGTTGTACAATTAGCCATTTAAGACTTATCAGCTCATATTTATTGCAAGTTATCATGAAACTGTTGCTAAAGCAATGTAAATAAATAATCAGACCCATCCCAGCTTACATGAATGCATCCCAGCCCTTTCCACTGAGTGAAACGATACAGTTTGGTATGCTTTTATAGTGACTTCCACTGTCAAAAGGTATCAGTAAGCGAACCATACCATAACATTTTTTGGGTACCCTTTCGAAAGGATACCTAGCACAGCAAAACGGTAGCAAAAGGTGGAGCAAGACACGCAGCTGAACACTATTGGTTTACAGAGATACGTCACTAGCTTTTGCACAAGCCAGCTGAATGAAAATAAAGGAAACTCCCTTTTTAAATACACAGCCGAGACATTACACCATAATAATATATACATATAATAACAAGCCATCGTATACCCAAGCTTAAACAAACCTTGTCGTCGTATTGATGTACAGCCTCGATGTAAATTTCCTCGACTGAGATAGACATCGACTGAAACTTTCTTTTGTACACCACGCCATTGGTACCCTTTTAGCAGTGAAAACACTAGCCTGATCAAGGTGACATGTACCGACCCGTACCATACCATACTGTAGCACTCAGTGGGAACGGGCCTTAAGTAGAATCCTGCACACCCGTGTGAGTATTGCAAGACCAACACAACGAGTAAAGATTTGATGGATGAATATGGGCGTGGGTGATGAGGTCCTCATGTATGTGATCGTGTGATCAGGACTCCCGCAAAATGAAAATATCTTAAAATGAATAAAAAAACAAGTACTCTGTTATCTACCGCACAAAAGCAACAAGAATGACTAAAAGAAAATAAAAATAATTTACAGGCACAAAGTTGGAATAAAATTTTCATGTGGTTTATGTGTGGAATATAAAGGCTGTTCTTCTAAAGGCTGCTGATTTCTAATTTCTAAAAAGACTCATCATTTGTGTGTCCCTGTTTATTATTCCACTTAATCCAACTCAAATAAAACAGAATTGTTTATTTTTCGCTTCTTTATTTATATTTAAAAGGTAAAGTGAAACAACAGAGTATTAGGAAGAAGCAGTGAAAATAAAATTACTTAGCTTATATGTTTACCTGTGGGCTTTTTGGGCGGGAGTGGGAGAAAATCATATATATTTTTGCACGAGCGGGACAGAATCTTGTGGGAGAGGGCCTGAAAAATTCCTCCTATGCGTTCAGATGTCCTGCCAGTAGTGGACACTTGTGTAGCAATGTAATTATTGATGTGTATCCGAGTGAATGAGATGGAGGAAAGTTAGCGATTGAAGGGCATAATAAATTGGACTGGAATGCAGCATTAGTTTCATGGTATACTTCTGGTTTCTATACTTTCTATTTTCCCCTTACATTATCTTTTTAGTTTGCTGTTTCTTATTTGTTGTATTATTATTATACTTGAGTTTAAAGATAAATGGCTTAATCTACTTAAGCCACAAGCCTGTCCTGACATTTTAAGCCTTTTCATTGTGAAGTATGGAAATTCATTAGAGCAGCAGTATTGGTTTGTTTAATGCTGAAGTGCCTTCATTGATGACTAGATCATATAGGCCTACTTGAATGTTAACTTTACAAGCAGACACTTTGTATGAAAGAAACTGATTGTGGCGTATCTTTGTGGAGATGGTTATCATTGAGAGCAGTTGTTGTTGTTGTTGTCAGATTTGTAAATTTACAGTCTTCCAGTAAAAGCTTTTAGAATTGCTTGTGTAGCTTGTGTGCACACTTAGCTAATATATCTCAAATTTATTGCATTATATATTGTTAACTTTAAGATGGTCCGACATCAATCTTTGGCAAAATGATGACTTGCACTTTAAAATGGCACCTTAATTAACTGGCTTATTAAGTGATGTTGTGAGTAAATTCATTCATATTGAAATCCATCCTCTGAAACTGTGAAAATGAAAATGTTGACCTAATTTACAGTAGTAAATTTTATTCTTTAAGCTTTTCTTCAGGTAAAGTTAAGATTAGAGGAACTAACTGTGATTTAGTGTCTGGTGGATACCAGACCCAGCTGGAAGTTGTCTGCAAAATAAATAACCTTCTAGTCTACAGGACTGTACCTACTTTTCTTCCTCATTGTGAATCATATTATTACTTCCTTTGTTTCAGTATGCATGTGTGCTGAATATATACAGTGTTTTTACACCGAATCAGCTTGAAGGTTAATTATATTTTCATTTTAATGAATTGAGGAAAATTATTCATCGCAAATTCTATCATTCATCAAAGTCAAACCATCACAGAAAATCTAGTTATTTCCAAAAACAGGTACATTTTAATGGTTTCTAGTGTGTTTAGGACACATCTAATAAGTATTTAATGGTAATCATGCCCACAATAAAAGGAAACAAATTTGTTGCAGAGACTCAACAGAGTTTATATTAAGACAGTTCCTATTGTGACCATTAAATTGCTAATTATGTGATGCTTTCGTTTGTTTATTTATTTAAGTAGTGAACTTCTTAAATCCCAAATTCATTATTTTTGCCAAAATGTATCATTTTGTGTATTTAGCAGAATAAAAAGTTAGCCATGTTGGTTTGGAAGAATTAGCGGCTGAGTAAATGGGGGCTTTAACACTGGAGAAACATTTTCATAGATCCTAGAGCTACTAACATAAGTATCTTTTTTTGTGTGCATTTGCACTGCTAAAACCAGGCACAATAGGAACTACATCAGTGCAAGTGCGTTTCTCAGGTGAATGTTTGGCATGCTGGACATTTCACTAATACAGTAAAGCCCTTAAACTATTGGTGGGATGGTTTAAAAATAGTTAGTTCAGTTTACATCAGTTCTCTGATCATGGTGGTTTGATAAAGATTACATTGCTAAAAAAGCAATATTGTAACTCTTAAATGCGATTTAGAATTACCTTGTATAAGCATACAATACATAGACTTATAATCTACCATTTATTTACCATGTAATAAAAAACTAAAAGAACAAGGCAGTTTGATCTTAGTAAGAGATGCATTATTTTAATAAATGATATAACCTATATGAAATTGTAACACAGCAAGGGGAAATGTTGTAATTTAGGCATCTGCCATTTAAAAAAAAAAAAGAATCTGAATGTGTGCTTTTATTTTGGGGTGTACTCACACTAGACTATTCGAACCATGCCTGGGCGCATTTGAACCCCATTTCCCTGTTCTGAGTCAGAGTGCTCAGTTAATTTCAGCGGCTCTAGCTCAGTTGGAAGAGGTGGAAGAGGTAGCAGTTGGTATAGCCGGCTCATTCTAAAGACGTCCACTATATACATTTCTGGAATTCGTGTGAAGTATGTGTGGCTGCATTTCATCTTTAAAACAAACACTATGGGGCCATATGAGGCCTTTCTCGCTTACCAGCTGACCGCTTACCTCAATGTGGAAGACTTTTCCACTGTTACCAGTTTGTCCAGTAGCTCAACATGTATGTTGGTGGACTTAAGATGCAGAGCGGAGTTGACTGCGACAATGGGGTCTGGTAAAGAATGGTTCTAGAAAGCAGTTAAGACAAAAACAAAAGATAAAAAAATTTAAAATAAACAAGTAAAATAACAGGGTGAGAATGTGGTAAAATCTGAAAACGTGGTACAAATCAGGCAGCCATAAGGGCTTTTTTTTCTGGATTGCCTTTCAAAATACTGTGCTTGGGTTTAGGGAAGTGGGTGGACGGATCAATCTGTGCTTTTTAAAACACTATTTGTTGGGTTTAGGAAAGGGGTAGTGTGGGGGGATCGGTCAGTAGGTCAGTCACTCAATCAGTCAGTTGACAGAATCCTCTGGTGGATTTACGCAAGAACAGCAGGAGCTAATTTTACTAAAGAGAAAATTTGAGATCTGAAAAAGTAAACACAGCGACTTTGGCGGATTTGCGAAAACAAAAGTTGCAAAAAAACATACCTCCTGGCACATATTTTGCTCTCTCCAGAAATGTATATAGGGGTACATTATCAGAATGAGCCTGGGTTGTCCAGAGCACGGTTCAGTTTGGCTTGGGCACTTTACACCAGTAGTCCTAGTGTAAAGTGCGCCTGAAGACACAACTTAAGATTTAAGATTTAGGGGATCCCCTTTTCATATGGATTTATTAATCATTCTTACTTTTCAATGAAAGTGAACTAGTTTAATAAAGATGCAAACCCCTCAGCAAAGGATCTGACTGTGTCACTGCATCCCAAACAACTTAAAATAATACAAAGGAAAAAATGCAGTTTTAGTGCGTGTCAAAGAGGAGAGGACGGGTGACAATCACTCCTGGACATGCTTTAAAGCAACCGTGCCTGCCTAGTGCGAGTACACCCTTAGAGTAGACTCTGATTAGCTGTCTGTTAAATATAAGTATTTGCTGCAACATATAGGCTTAATGCATGTAACATACATTCAGAAATGTTGCAACACGAGAACATGCAACAACTCTGCATTCATGAGCTTAGCGAGAAATGCACACGAGTATTGAGTTTCTGCTGCATTTTGCACTGGAAACTTTAAACTGATAAAACCTGAAGCATGTGATTAGACAGTATTGTGAGCTGTGAGTTAGCTGCTGTAAACTCTAGGTATATCTTTGGGTTATCCACCCATTCTAGCCAGATACATACACTCCAAACTTTCACTTCCCTCACAGATTTATCAAAAATTGCATGTGAACCACAGTACACACACATACCAAACCATGACAAGAGAATGGAATGGTTTATTATTTTATTTTTTATTTTATTTTTTTTTACAAAAAAAAAAAAAACTGGGACAAACTGTCCCATTCTTAGAAAGAACTTTACAATTTTTGCATATCTCTTTTAAAAACTAGTAATATGCAGTTAATAGGCTCAGTATGTTAATTGCAGCATTAAATGAGATAAAAAGTGGATGGAAATGAGGTGCTTCTTTTACTGGTTAAGCTCTTCTGGTTTTACAAGATAAGAGTTAGGAAGAGGGCTGACGGCAACATTTTGGACATTGTCAATGGAAAGATGTTTTTTCTGTTTTTCTTTAGTTATCTGAGATGAAAGCTGAAAGGTCATGAATAGTGTTCCAATGACCCTCATTGATTTTTCTTTTCTGTTCCTCTCCATTAAACACCTTTGTAAGGAAAAGTTGGAGTTCAGTTTTTAAATGTGCCTCTGGTTAATGTTTAACTTTTTTTGTTTGAGTTTCTAGTGACTTCTTTCTGTATAATGTTCGCTATTTGAGACTTATTGGAAGAGGAGAAAACTGTTGAGATGATTCTTTGGAATGGAGGTTTCGTGGTTAAAAATCGGAAATTATATTTTAATTAAATATCGCAAGGTCAAAAAGTCAGTAACATCATGCATTTAAAAAATGTCAAACATTTCATGTTGACTCAGAATATTAATTTATTTCTTTAGCCATTTATTTGTGTTTTTCTTTTAATTAAAGAGAATAATGGATGTTTGAAATAGACATTTCATTTCATGCTGACTTAAATCATTCATTTATTTACTTTTTTAGCTGACTCAAGTTATTTATTTTTCTTTAGCCACATATTTGCTTATTTTTCTATTAGTTAAAAAGAAAATAATCTATTTCAAACATTTCAATTTAACTTATTTATTTCTTTTGCTGTGTACAGATTTTTTTGTCTTTTAAAAATATTTCTCAAATGATGTTTAACAGAGCAGTATTTTCACAGTAAGTCTGATAATATTTTTTTCTTCTGGAGATAGTCTTATTTTTTATTTTGGCTAGAATAAAAGCAGTTTTAATTTTTAAACACCATTTTAAGGTCAGAATTATTAGCCCCTTTAAGCTATATTTTTTTCGATAGTTTACAGAACAAACCATTGTTATACAATAGCTTGCCTAATTAACCTAACTAACTTATCATGTCACTTTAAGCTGTATAGAAGTGTCTTAAAATATCTTGTAAAATATTATTTACTGTCTTTGCAGATACAAGATAAAATAAATCCGTTATTGGGAATGACTTATTAAAACTAACATTTACTAATGTGTTGGAAAAATTGCTCCATTAAACAGAAATTGGGGAAAAAATTAAATGGAGGGGCTAATAATTCAGGGAGCTAATAATTCTGACTTCAACTGCATGTGCCTATTTTTTCTTTCAATTAAAGACAAGAAAATAGATGTCCATTTAATGCTCACTTAAATTAGATATTTATTTAATTTGCCACATATTTGCCTATTTATTTCTTTCAGTTAAAGACAAAAATGAATGTCTAATGTTCACTTTTGTGTTGTTGAGTTGTTCTGGATGACATTTGACTCTGTCCTACAAGATCCAACATAAAAAAAAAATTAAAAAAACGTATTGGCCAGGATCCATTCTGTTGACATGCCTCATTTTGTCTCCAAGGGCCTCTTTGGATTTCGAAAAGCTCTCTATGCCCTCAAGAACTGAACATCCTCTGTGTAACATTGACTAGCATCCGAACAACAAAGCCATAGGATACTCGAGCCCGTCCCCTTCTTAACCATAGTAACGGAGAACAGTAAATTGACTCATAACTCTCTTCCTTTCTCCTTGGAGTGTCTTTGCCTTGCGATCTGTAAGACAGCTTGCTTTTTTCACCATCAACCACACAACCTGATTTCATCTTGAAAACATGTTTGTTTTTCATTTATGTTTTTAACTACGCCTCCTTTTTAGAAACCTCTCTTTGTAACAAATGAATATTCTGGCCTAATTTGATCCTCCTTTTTAATTAACGTCTTCAGTGGCCCAGAGGTATAACTCATTCCTTGTGATTTTCTTTTTTTTTTTCTCTGAGGGTAAAAAAGTCATTAAGAATCTCTGAGATAAATCCAGCAACCAGATCCTGTTGCATATTGAATTTTTTTTTTCTTCCAAGGACACCGTGATTAATTATGTCCTTGATGTTAAGAATTCGCTTGATAAATTAAAAAGGTTCAAGAAAACACCTCCACTTGATGCAGTTTATTTAGGTTTAATGGCCCCAGTGTAAAGCCCGCTGTAATCCATCAGTAAACTCCACATTTATTGATCTGTGGCTTTTTTCCTTTCTCTCTCTTTTTTTTTTTTTTTTACACCAGGCTCATTTTTGCAAAAAAATTGTCTTTAACATAAAATATGCACAGTGACTATTCTTCTTTTGGAGTGGTTCAGTCGCTGTGAATGTCTTTAGACTGTGATTTAGAGCTGCGACACAACGGTCTCTTTTCTCTTTATAGCTCTCTTTCTAGTGTTGTGTTTAACCCACTTCAAACCCTGAGGTGATTGACTGCCTTGCTGTGTTTATAGCTCGGGTATGGTCTTTGATTTCTGATAAAAGATGCATCACCTCCTCGTAATGTTAAAGCTAGCATTTTAAGCTGAAGAGGAAATAAATCAGAAGCTGCATTTCCATAATTGTGTGATTTCAGTGTGAAATGAACATGTTCTAGCCGGTTTAGTGTTTATTATACTCATTTTGAATACTTTTAACATCTTAACAGCTTTAATAATTTGAAATAAATTAGAATATCTCATTTTAATGTGATTTATTGATTTATTTAGTAACATTTATTTGAAATTAGTTTAGTCTTTATTTAGTATCATTGTAGAAAATAATGCATTGTATATTATTATCACTGTAAAAATGCATTGTTACCTTGAATTTGTTGAATTTGAGTTTGAATTGTTTATATCTTATTTATATATATATATATATATATATATATATATATATATATATATATATATATATATATATATATATATATATATATATATATATATTAGGGATGTGCGGAGCAACCGGTATTTGTATTTGTATTTGTTAAGGGGGGAAAAGTATTTGTATTTGTATTCGAGTAAAATTCAAAATGGCGCAAAAATATATATTTTTTCTATTACACTTCTAATTTACGTTATAGTGAAAGTATTGTTTAATTATACCCATTATATAAATTATAGATATGCAATACTGGTTGTTGTTTTTGAACATGTGACAAGAAATGTCATTGAAAAGAAAATAACATAGAAGCCGTTATCTCATCCATGGTTAAACCAACAACTAATAAAATACCATTGTGAATATTATGAACCCCACCACCACCGTTCTTGTTGAAGGACACTGAATAGACAATAAAAACAAATAATATTTCAAAAAACTGTTCTTCTTCTGAAAGAACTTCTTTCCAATGCACAGAATTCAAAAAACTAAAATTAACTAAATAAATCTAAATAAAACCCTGCCTGGGGGATCTGGCAGAACAAAAGTATTCTATATAATACTAAAAGATACAGCCCTGCTTTTGTCATCTGCCTGCCACAAAACAGACACAAAGTTTTTTTTTTTTTAACTTTTTTATGTTTGAAACTGACTTGCTGGGGCAGAATGTGGCTGTGTTGATGGTTTGGTGCTTTTGGAGGATTTAGCAGAACATAGCTGTGCTGATTGAGGGGATTGATGCTTGTGGGGGGTTCACAGACAGTATCAGGAGAGGATGCTTTTAGTGCATGTGACAATACATTACATAGAAGGCTGCGCGGGGGCACAGTGAGTAGCACTGTCGCCTGACAGCAAGAAGGTTGCTGGTTCGAGCCTCGACTGGGTTCTCCCCATGTTGGTGTGGGTTTCCTCCGGGTGCTCCGGTTTCCCCCACAGTCTAAACACATGCAATATAGGTTAATTGGGTAAGCTAAATTGTCCCTATTGTGTGTGTGAAAGAGAGTGTATGGATGTTTCCCAGTGCTGGGTAGCAGCTGGAAGGGCAGCCACTGCATAAAACATATGCTGGATAAATTGGTGGTTCATTCCACTTTGGCAACCCCAGATTGATAAAGGGACTAAGCTGAAAAGAAAATGAATGATTATGCATAGAAGATGTTGACTGTTGTTTAATATCTCTGACCCTGCTGATTTCACTTTTGCACATATTATACAGTATCACTTTGTTTTATCTGCAGCTCCACTGACTGTAAAATGCTTCCACACAGAACATGAAGTTTTATTTTTTTTACTGGTGGAGGACCAAGAAATGGCTCAGCAGCAGTCTCACTCTTTTTCTGGGTGCCCAAATGTATTTGAGGAGTTTCAAGTTAATAAAAAGTGACGGGAAGCTATGCTAAGGTTAACTAGCCTATAGCATATATCTTGCTGTCTGCAAAAGACAGTTATTTAGACGTACCATATAACTCCCATAAGTGCATACTATTCGACACAACTGCAAAAGCATCGTTTTAACCTTTATAAACAAACGTTAATGTTACTCTGTCAACAGTCTATTGTCTAAATTACCGCGCTAACAGAGCTAACGTTGCGTAAACAGAGAGCACCCGATTGCAAACTTCAAAAATGCAGCGTAATGGAAAATCCCGAAAAACTCCGCTACAAGTTTATAAACTGCATCTGGAACCCAATTAAGGTACAAAAATCTATTTAACAAAAATAGTGATGCAGAGAAGTAGTTTTTTCGCTCAGCCGAGCCTTCTCTGTCTGCTGCTGTGGAGAAGCCTGTGCCAGAGACCTTTTACCTCCGCCCCGCCCTCCGACTGATCGTCTCTCTCTCTCTCTCTCTCTCTCTCTCTCTCTCTCTCTCTCTCTCTCTCTCTCTCTCTCTCACTCACGCACTGTGGTCTCAGGAGGAAACGCAGCTTTTTGATGTAATGCTTTTCTTGCTCCCGAATACAAATAATTTTTCAAGTATTTGTTCGAAATAAGTATTCATAAAAACACGCTATTCGTGCATTTCCGAATACCGTATTCGGGTTCGGCTCCACCCTTAATATATATATATATATATGGACAGACAACCGGCTACTTTGACGCTCTCGTCGCTTTCGGTGTGAACTTACGGTTAGTATGTAGCCACAGATTCGGGTGACATTTCAGCTGATCCAGGCATCTCTATCTTGCGTGTGCTTGGTTGTGAGATGTAGTTTGCGGACTGAGACAAACTTGTCAGTGATTCTTCCTATTTTAAAGGCATGCAGCGGAAACCCCCCTGTCGCTGATCCATCTTGCACTGTAAACACAGCAGCAATGAATCGCTAGCCCAGCTAGTCATGCAGTATAAAAACATCTGTAACGCAACTACTTTGAAGAGTCTGAACTCGGCATTAGTCTACTTTTACAGGTGTAAACCGGGCCAGAGATCTTTTTTTCTTGTGCCTAATTTCAGTTGCCTATCCATTCATTATGTTAATTCGTTGTCCACTTCTAATTATCTATAGTTATCTGTGAATGCTACTGGAGTCTGTTTGCTGCTGTTAAATTTGGTTTTCTGCTGTCTAGAATTTTAAATATTCCATATCTCGTGTTTGTGTCCAAATCATTCTGCCAAGCAGTCTTGCCTTGTGAATTGAGCAAATGGACAACTGTGGCATGACGCACTCATGCCAGCAAACGGTCAGTGGGCCAGTGGTTACAAATCAATGCTCACAGTGACGTGTATTTTTCAGCCCCTTAAAGCTAAAATAGAAAGCTAGAAAATAGCAGCTTTCAAAGACCTTGGCTTTACATGCCTGTTTTGACCTCTTTTGTAGTGGAAAAAAACTTGCATTTAATCAGGTCGCACAATTAAAAGGCAAATTAATTGACTTGCTTCATTTGATAGATGTTAATTCATTAAACATCATCAGGAATTTGCCAAATATGTGTGGATTTTTGCCAAGTCTTCAATTGTATCATTACACTTTCTTCTCCATTAAGTGCTGACATGCTGCCATTAAATCAGAGGAAACCCGTCTTTATGCTGCCACAGTAATGAGCCAGTCGTGAATATGTGAACATAATCATAACTGCCTTCTGTCTACAGTCTGGCATGTCAAATGTCAAATTTATTCTGTCTCTGGGGATGTAAAGTGTTTGCATGTTTTTAAATGCATCTCTTGGAGCATTTTTGCATTTACATTGCTCTGTTTTAAAAGTGACATCAGATTCCCATTTTACACAAGTTGATTTGATTCTTTAGGTTCTTAATAAAAAGAGTAAACTTAGCAATTTTGTCAATGGTAGTGTAAATAAACATCTCTTTTACCCTGTCAAAATACCTCTGTCTAGATTGAGCCATTTTGCTTTATATCTCTTTAAATGCTAATTAATTGCTGCTCCTTCCCCTCTCTTTCAGGTTGCAGGATCATGGCTGTGTTTTAACCTAATGATCTGTTCTTGAGGTGCAGCTATAACTGTCTGTATGACTGACTTGGAGTATTTAAATCTGTTTTCACATTATGATGACAAAATGTATCTATCACATATACTGTATCATTGCTTGACATTGTAGCAAGCCATTATCAATGTAAAATGTATTCAAACAAACACCTATATAAAAGTGACACTGGTGCATTTTACCTATGCATTCACATGGAGCTTCAGCATCAATGCTTGATGGAGGGAGTGTCTGAATTTCTGGGCTGACATGATCATCATAGCAGTGTCAGTCAATGAAGTAAGTCCGCAATCTGCTACTGTCTGAGCTGGGGTATTTGCATAAAGCAATCTGATTGTCTGATGCTTCTATTGGCGCTTGAAAAGTTGAGAAATTCTCAACTTCTGTAGCAAGCAACGGCACTAAAGCAGTGCCAACGGACCCACAATTCAGTTCAGCTGCAGAAACCATTGATGTCACCCTTTTAAAGTGAATAGGGCATAACAAATGTTCAGCTGTAGTTTCTGAGCCGATTAGTGCACTAACAACAGCATACTGATAAACACCACTTCGCATATGAAGGATGGTGATCTGACTCTAAACAAATGCTGAAGCTGCCGTCTGTAGCCAAACAAAACAAGCACAAATTATATACAAAATGACTAATTTCTTTCTGACAAATATGAGGTACAGTTTTGAGTTGTTATGGTACTGAAATAACCACGATACTGGACTGTAACCACAGAAACCGGGAAACTGTAGCGTTTCAAAGTCACATCGATCACCTGGTTGGTCTATAAGCTGACACAAGCTTTCTGCTGATAAATCGCAGCTTTTACATGCTCCAGCGTGCCTGTATGGTTTTTTGAACGTCTAAGGAAGCAACATGCTCGCTCATTCCACATGCTTTTAGAATGTTTTTCGATAGTTGAACGTCTCCTAATAGGTTATTTTTCGCTATTATTAGCATCCTGCATCTTGGCTCTTGATTATTCTCCTAACATACTTCTTCATATCTGATTTGCAGACAGTATCATGACCTCATCAGCATCAAAAATCGCTTTACCTTCAGGCAGAGTGGCACAATAAGTACCTACTAGCTAGACTTTTCCCTCTGTTTATTGCATTTCTCACTATCTGTCATGGCGACCTGACATTTTGCATTCATGTTCTCCTTGTGCTTGGTTTTATATGAGATTCTGAAGCTTTTAAATGCATAATGGTTTAACTGAGGCAATTTATTTGATGGTTTTTCATCATCTGAATAACGATGTCCAATATGGTTAATGCTGGGTAGTTGTGAAGTTATGCAGTGCTGGGAATTATACACAGTTTATGCTGGGGTACAGTTATGAAGTGAAGCTGTAGGTTTGTTTTGCTTGATTCCACCTTGAAAGGGCTGGCCAACATCTGATATTTTACTAAATCATCCTCTTTTTTTCAAAGAAACCCGCATTGAGATGTTTTTATATTGAGAACAAATATTACAAATATCTTAAATGTATTTCCTTTATAAGGTTTAAATGTGTATTTTATCAATTCATTTATGTTTGTATATATTTTGATCTGTGTGTGATCTTTCATTTATTTTATTATGTTATTTTTATTTTATTTTTATAAATAATGCTATGTGAGCAATTCCAAGCAAATGTTCTGTAAAAATACAGAAACATATCTCTGTCAATTTTTACAAACAATTATATTTGATTTACCAAAGTTTTTACCAAAGAGTGGCAGTTACACATCAGTCATATACTATCCATAATGAATCTTTTCCCTCATAAATGCAAAAAATCTGTAATTTTTGTTCTAAAGAGAACCAACTCTTATCCTTTTGATTCTCAATGAATTTTTTGGTTTTTGCAGTTTAATTCAGGTTTTTGCAGCTTAATTCAAGAAGAGAATTCAGTTTAAATAATTCTCTTTTTAGGTTCATTTAGTTTTTAATTTCTACAAAGAATGTTATACACTGTAAACTCACAGACTTTTTTGGTCATATGTTTATTTTCCTAATTTAAAATACAAAAAAAAAAAAAAACCTGCAGACTGTTATTTTTGCTGTTCCCATAACTGGTTAGTTGTTTTGGTAAATATAAACAGATGTTTTATTCATTTATTTATTTTCTTTTCAGCTTATTCCTTTGCCTAACCTGGTGTCTCCACAGCAGAATGAATCGCTATCTTTCCAGCATATGTTTTACACTGCAGATGATCTTCCAGCTGCAACCCATCACTGGGAAACATCCATACACACTTATTCACACACATACACTACGGACAATTTAGCTTACCCAATTCACCTGTACCAGATGTATTTGGACTTGTGGGGGAAACCGGAGCACCCGGAGGAAATCCACGTGAACACGGGAAGAACATGCAAACTTTACACAAAAACGCTAGCTGACCCAGCTCGGGCTCACACCAGCGACCTACTTGCTGTGAGGCAAATGTGCCACAGATGTTTCAATATAATGTTAACATACGTTCTATGTGAATTTATTTTTTAAGTTTTTACTGCAAATGTCACATCCATAATGCTGGAATTGCTCACATTTCTTGTTTTTTTTTTTTTTTTTTTAATTCATATACTCTAAATTAGAATGTTTATGTTGTCTCACTCATGAGCATGAAAGAAGGCAGGCAGCTCCTAATTTTTTATTCACTAGAGTATATGCTGCTGAATTGTAAAATGAGCAGAAATAAATTATAAATTTTTTTCATGATATATGTATTAGTGAATATGATTTATAAATGGTATTTTAGTTGTTGGAATGATATGTGAAATTATTTTGCAGAGTTATTGGATAAGTCCAGTCCCACTAACATTAAGAACTGGGTTCATTTAGTTTTATTTGTGAGTTTTATTTATTTATTTATTTATTTATTTATTTTTGGAGCGGCTTGGGAATCCCCAATACATTGAATTCAAATAATTCTCTTCTTAGATTGTTAAAAAATGGCTTGTCTGATTACCTTAACTTGCTCAGTTAACCTAACTAATCAAGTGCACTTTAAGCTGAATACTAGTATCTTGAAAAATATCTAGTAAAATATTATTTACTGTCATCATAGCAAAGATAAAAGAAATCAGTTATTAGAAAAGAGTTATTAAAATTATGTAATAAACAATTATAACAATTATGTAATAAAATAAATTAATTAAAAATATTAAAGAATTACAATTGAACATGTGGGCTAACTATTACTTTAATTGTATATACACAAAATATATTAATAATTTCTAGAAAAGAACGTTTTATATTTTCTGAAAAAGGTTGAACTTTCCCTTTTAAAAAGTCACATTAATGCAACACATCACTTTGATAACTCAGTAATGATAAACTTTGAATTCTATTGAAGCCAGAACAGTAGGATGAACACCCTTTGTGTTTCAGCAGGTAATGACATAGGCAGATGCTCAGTGATTTATCACATACTAGTGGCATGAAATAGTAACCACCCTCCATTCCTGCTGCCCAGCCCCCGAACCATATGCTCACACAGCACTGGTGGACTGCTGGAGTACATGAGCCATGGCAGGAAAGCTTGACGGGAGAAAGGAAGTTAAAGAACAATGCGACTGCCTGCCCTGAGATGAGGGATGGTGTGTACATGCACATATAACAGTGGCCTGGGATGGTTATCAGCGGTTTGGCCCAAACAGCAGGTCTGTCAGGAAGGAAGGAAGGGGATCCATGGTTGGTCCACGCTTTGCTTGTATGGATACAACAATAATAGCAACATTTACGGTATCGAAAGACCACACCTGTGTTATTACCAGGCATTAGGAAGTTTGAATGGTATACCTGACATTATATTGTTGAATGTTACCATGCATATATTGAGCAATATCCCTTATTCGTCGCTATTTACACCCGGTGTAAAGATGCATTTTGGTAAATCATACTTGGCTTTTAAATCTGCATCTTTTGCCCACTTTTCACACTATTCAGATGAGGGACTGTCAATGTACTTGTGAATGTAGGCCATTTCTGATCTTTTGATGTAATAAAAGCAAAAATACTGTAAATGGTAAATCAGTGAATATAATTAGATGAGTAAAGTATAAAAGGATGAAATAGTCAAATAATAGTTCCTAATACAGCATTTATTTTACCATCATGCGTTATTGTCTACATTTAAACAGATATCGTAGAATATTTAGAATACCATTTGACAAATATCTTCGAATAGGGCTGCTTAATGCTTAATGTAATGGAAAAAATGGACATTGCTGTTTTTATCAGGGTTGATTATTAAACACTCCCTTGCCTGAAGTTTCTACGTGTGAGACAGAAAAAATGAAAGCACATCAGTAGAAAGGAAAAATCAGATGCTCAATACATAATCTTGAAAATAATGACATATTACAAAATTAACAAACGTATGACAGAGTTCTGTGATGCAACAATTACAGTGAAACAATAATTAAATCCTTATTTTCCACAGAGCGAAACAAATCATCCACCCGTATAGTTGAGTAGTGGAGGGGCACAAACAAAAATATCATTCATATATTTTTCTTGGAAAAAATATATTTTTAAAACTAATTTCGTTTGCTATAATTTTTTATCTTAATTTTAATCTTTTGTTGGTCAGTTATCTATAAACAAGAATAATGAATAATATTAAAGGTAAAGTGCTTTAAAAAAAGTCCACTATATGCACCAAAATACAAATTGCCGTGAGATTGTGTTGGCTTGCAATAAACTAATCATCTAGCCTAAATTAAAGTGAAAGATTCACAGTTTCAGAGAAGCCTATATTAAACTGTTTTTACTGATAATGACAAATTTAAATAAGCAGGAAATGCTTTTGCAATGTACTCGCAATACTGAATGCATTAACAGATTTCCTCAGAAGAACAAACTCTGTTGTAAGGATAAAAAACTCAGAAACTCGCTGTGAGAATGGTGGTTTGGGCCAGTCTGTCAGATAAAATTGACACCTATCAAGGAAATTGTGCAGAAATCGTGACAAATTTATGTGGTCTGACTGGTGCTTAATATCAGCAACTTTCATTTCTGATCTAAAAGCCACAAAATATACCAAACACTGTGAGTTCAGAAACTGTTTACACCTGCTTGTAGTGTTGTTCACAAGTGAATGGATCAGCAAAAACGCATCATAGTACGCAGGGCCTCATATACCCTCTCTTTTTCTCTTTTACCTGTGCTGTATCCATAACCTGCATTCCAGGAATATCTAAAGGCTGCATCTTTTTTTCTCTAGTTTTGTGCTGAGGCTCTACCAAGAACAGTGCTCACTGAAGTTGAAACAATTTGCCCTCTCAGAGTAATTGGTTGAAATGAGGGATTACTGCCCTGCCAGAACTTATAGCATGTCATCTGGAAAGGTAGACAGGCTCGCTGACCCCTTAGGGCATGTGTCTGCATTTAAGCATCTCAGTGGGCAGGGAAATTAAAGGCACCTCTGCCAGTTCAGGAAATAACACGACCTATACATTTTAATGATGGGAAGCTCCCCAGCTCTGTGAGACTCTCAGGCACAGTGGTTAGCCAGTAATTGGTTTCATTTGCATAGCTTTAAATATAAATCAGAAAAAAATATGTAACCATGAAAGTGATATAATCATTTGGTTTAATCGTATAATTCCAATTTATTTTCATTTCCTTTAGTGAAACCTAAAAAGGGGGTTTTAGGCAGTCTTAGGAAGCTGCTCATCTTTGTAGGATGAAAGTAGCATTAATAAATATAATTCATTAAAAGATTCAGCATTTCAGTTTGGGATTTGTAAGATTAAATTTCAAAGTCTGTTTTGCTCACAAGGCTGCATTTATTTGATTAGAGTAATAGAATAAAATAATGATAAAATAAAAACGTGGAATCGATGAATAAATAGTATATGATAATAAATAAAAATAAATGATAAATGCTAATTTTTGAGGAAAAAAACTTGTTAGGTAAAAGAAGCGAGAATAAGAAAGTTGGTGAGATGGAATTGGTGTTATTTAATTGTAAATATTATTTATTTCATGGGCACCTATGATTAAAATCAACTTTTGTAAGCTGTTTGGACCGGCCTGATCTCATGAGAAAATGTAAGTATTTTACGTTTTATCAGTTTAGTGGCTAATTCGTACAAATTTGTACGAATTCAATCGTATGAAATTGTATGATTAAAAAAAAAAAAAGAGGCGTGGCAACCAACCCCACCCCTAACCCCAACCGTCATTGGGTCTTGAGCAAATTGTACTAAATTGTACTGATTAAATCGGACAAATTCATACAAATTAGCCAGTAAATCAAAAAGTTACAAATTTCCATGAGATTGCGTTGGTTTGGACAGAATTGTGGGTGGGTATAGTGTGTTCACTGTCATATTGGACTGATATAAACCCAACAAATCTCTTTTAAATTTTCCTGACATTAAAATAGGATCCAAATCCAAGTGATTTTGAGGCTTACAGCAATTTGACATAGGACTGCAGTTTTCCCCGCCCACCAAATTGATTGACAGACACTATATTTCTATAATAACATGTATACACACGACCACAGCAGTTTTTTTTTTTTGCAAATAAACTGGGATTAAAAAAGTTGTTAAAACTCTCTGTAATTTTTATACATTTTATACGTTTAAAAGTTTTTTTTTTTTTTTTAAACAGAGCATGTTTGTAATAAAGACAGTAAAATCGCTCTGTAATTCTTAGCTAATATGATCACCACGGCCGAATGCTGTCAGTAAATGCTAATGTTTGTGTGTGACTCATCATTTCAGAAAGGCTTGAATAAACTTCACCACAAATGTATGAAATAAACTTACTTGCTATTTTTGACTAATGAGCTGTATTTCAGCTTCTTCCAAATCTGTGTCTGTCACTGTGCTGTTATCTTACGTAATGCATGATGAGAAGCAGAAACGCAAGTGGGATTTGTGGGAGGGAAGAAGGGCTCATTTGCAATGTATTCAGACACCAAAATGGACAGATTCTGGAGGCTAATAAATAATCTGTAAAATATGTGTCCTTTAATTTATAAAATTTTGATTTATCTTTTGTCAATTTTGATTAGTTATATTAAGTTTATCATTGCTTATTGCTTAAAAACTTATTTAGGAAAATTTTACTGACCTCAATATGTACTGTATGTGCATTTTGTGTAAGCTTCCCGACTTAACTAAACCCAGTGAAGTAGTTTTATGATAGCATTGCAAACAAAGCTTAAAAAGTAGTCTGTTCCCAACACAAAAAGGTATTGTCTTCAGAAGACTTGACTTATGACTTTGGGAATAAAGCACACAAGATTACTTGGATGCTTTTATAGCAGCTTGGCAGTGAAATTCCATCTTTTATTAAAAATATTAGCTTGGACATTCTGCCAGTTACCTCAGTTTCTTTTTGAAAGAAGAACAAATATATTTGAAATGAGGATGATTTCTCTTTTGCAAACTATTCCTTAAGTTATTTAACTGATCTACAATTAAGTAATGTTTTATTGACAAACAATAAATACATTAATTGCTGTATACAGTACATGAATCTTTGTTAATATTAATGAAAATACATTGTTCATTGTTATTGTTCACAGTGTTAACAAGCACAACTTTGTATTTTAATAATGCATTAGTAAATGTTGACGTATGATAATTAAATGTTGTACAAGTATTGTTTATTCTTAGTTCATGTTAGTAAATTAACTGATGTAAATAAGAGTGACCAATAATTTAATCTGAAATAGGGCTCATACCTGCCATTGCTGTGATTTTTGTGCTTCCAGCATGACTCCTTTATATTCCCAACATAAGCGTGCAGAGAAGGTCATTTTTGCAGGCAGTGTAAGTAAACAAGCACGAGTTGCATAGTTTTTTTTTTTTTTTTTTTGTTATGGCCATGGCAGATGCAGACCTGCACACGGATTTTGATGTCGCTCAAACAATAATTGATTATATGCACCACTGAAACTCTCTAAGCCACAATAACTTTTCAGTGTATTGTCCTGCTGAAACCACAGTTATTGCAATGACAAGGCATGCCTCTACAGTGTAACCTCAGTTGCAATTTTTACTGAAAATTGTTTAACTGTGTAAAATAAATATTTAGTTGCACGGGTGAGACTGACATAATAATTATGTAAACAGATTTAAAAAGAAAAATTTTAAATAAACTACAATTACCAAATGCACATGCAACTATTTTATGTTGTAGTGTCATATAGGCATAGTCCGGTGTAAGATTCTGACGTTATGATTACCTTGGATAAAATATCCCAGTTTCACAGAATAGCAGTATTGTGATCACTGCTGTAAAAATGTTTCTGTTTTTAATTGTCTGGGTAAAAAAAAAACACTTTTCCCCCACATTAAACACAATAGATCTTATTTCAATAAACATTTAATATATTTTAGAACAGTACACCTGTCAGACTTATTAAATTACTCATTACATTAAAAACACAGATGTCTTTACTATTTTAGATATCCTACTTTTCTTTAGATAGCCACTACACTGTTCACCTCTATAGCTTGGATGCTAGTTTATAAGCAATTTGTTTTTCAGATAATTGCTGAATCATGGGCTGATCAGTAGGTTTTGATATGGAGATACTGTGGCTCTTTTAAACAGCCTTTAAAAACACATAAAAAATACTTTTTTGTGGGTTTTAAAACCTTTACTTTTCCAAACCGTGGTGTACCTTGAAAGCGACTATTATCCCATGCCTAGTTTCATATAACTAGACATTTGTTTTTTGATCAAAAGAGAATAATAGCTGAGAAAAGGCTTTACTACACCACTAGGCCCACACGAAATCTGCGCGCAAAGAATTATGCCGATTTTCTGCAGATTTTTAGGCTATCATTGATTCTGTTTATTTTCTTGTGTAAATACATATTTATTCAGTTTTTAAGTTAATTTCAGTAATATTATTGACTAATATGAAAATGTTAATATAATTTATTCACAGTACAGTTTGTAAAACAATATTTTCTGTGTTTTAGTAGATATATAGGAGACTTGCTTTGTTTACCAAATAAAATAGATCTAAATGGATTTGCATTGTAAACATTAAATACAAGTTAAAAAGGTATTACTTTTTAGTTTAAGTTATGATACTCCCAAAATCATTCTGCATAAATTCACTGATTTTTTAAACAAAATTCTGTGCAGAAATAGCAAAAAGATGTCCGCAGATTCCATCTGGCCCTAGTAATTACTTTATATAGCTTATTTTACATTGTTCGGAGATATAAAACGAAGATGTTTTGGTTCAATACCGCCTTCAGTGCATGACACAATCTTCTCACTCCACCCTCTTATTCCACACTCAATCACATTACGTCATTAGTTAGATGAGTTAGGCTGCAGTAAATGCCTAGCAATCAGACTAAAGCTGTTGTACGGCGCTGCGAAAAGGGGTGGGATTAAACAAGATGATTAGACATTTAAAAAGGTGAGCGATTGCTCCATATTTTAAATTTCTGTACAGAGAAGTCATGTTTTGATTCTCGATTGGTCTCACACAGTCAAGTGATGCAATTTCGCAGGTCAGAGTTCACTATTAAAACAAAAACTGTAACACTCACATAAAGGGATAGTTCAGACAAAAATAGAAAAAGATTTACTCACTTTCAAGTGGTTCCAAAGTTTGGTGACCTTGCCGTGAGGTGATCGTGCTACCCACTGTGCCACCGCGTCGCCTCCATTTTTAACATTTTTCAAAATATCTTTCATTGTGTTCAACAGAAAAGAGAAAGTCAAACATGTATGTGACAAGTGAAGAGAGAGTAAACTATTACAAAGTTTTCCTTTTTAGGTGAACGATCCTTTTGGTAGGTATACTATAATTTTTGGGGTTGAAACTTGTTTGTAAAATTTGACACTGCTCCATTAAAAATAGTACTAATAGTCCTAAACATCTTAGGAATCGTACCTTATAAGCCTATTGTTTAACATTGATCCTAAGTTAATTGAGGAGAAAGGCAGTGTGACCCGTGGTTTTCAACATCACCATGATTTATACCTCTATATTATACCACTGACGTGTGCTTTGTGCACTTAAAATTATTTACCCTTTCTTCATGCTTGATTTGAAATGATGATAAAATCACTGAAGCACATCTTAAGCCACACTGATGTTGATTATAAACTGTTATGCTTGTTTCAAATTAAAATGGCTGGAAGGTCTTTGACTAGATTTCAAGGTGTGCAGTTAATTTTGATAAAATGGAAATGATTTTTGGGTTGGAGCACAGACATTTTTTGAGTTGTTGAAAATAATTTTTCTTCCTCTTGTGGTGGACTAAGTATTGCTTAGGAAACTCTGCTTTCTGGCTTGCAAGTAAGCTGGACAACTAAGCTTGTAAGGGTCTGAAAAAAAGAAGCAGAGATCTGACTATGAAATCCCTGAAATCTCCTTGCTATGATTTCAGCTACTGCTTCCGCTGTCTTTGAACTTCCCTTCAGTTGAGATTTAGCTGCATAGTTATTTTATTACAATCTTATTACATTCATTTTGTCTCTCAGAACTACACTGCATATCTTTTACCCAATTAAATAACTTTTATATGAGTTTTGTACTTCTGCACTTTTGATAAGGCTATAGATGTAATTAAACCCAGCCATTGTTTTGCTTGTCAATCTCTCTCTCCCTTTGTTCTTTGTAATGGTGCAGTATTTGAAAGGAGTTTGAAAAAAAGAAACCTGCTTTTGAACTTGGGCTGCTTTTACTGCATTTATTCATATAGATTGGTCACATTTTATTTTGATGGTCTACATGCCAACTAATTTTCATTAAATTATAAGTAGACTGTTAGGTTGCGGTTAGGGTTAAGTGTAAGTTGACACTTGCAAAGTTTCTTCTAGCCAGTTGAAAGTCTGTTGGAGGAGCAGTATCAACAGATATTAAGCAGTCTACTAATACACAAATGGACCATCAAAATAAAGTGTTACCATCCACTACACATCCTCTAATATGAAATATTTTTTCCAACCACTTTTATGAGGATTTTAGCATACAGATAGCAAATATGCTATTGCTAATGATTTGTTTCAGCCTTGGATAATTTATTGAGGACGCAAACTAAGGCTGCAGAATATATTGTTTCAGCATTGATCTCACAATATGTGAAAAACATCCAGGATCTGCAAAGTTAAATAGGGATTATTGTTGACCAGGAGCTGCAGTTCAGAACATGAGATTTGTGGAGTCACTGAAGATTTTTACCATAAATAACGGAACAAAAATTTAGAGTTCGCATGTGTTTTGAGGCCTGTGACTGTATAAGCATATTGAGAGAGTTTAAAGCATTCAGACAGTAAGAAATTGTAACATTTATAAGTTTAATAAACATGATTTTATTTAATTATTTGTACAAAGACTATGCAGTGCTGTTTTACATTAGATTATTCAATTTCTGTACCTGAGTTCTTACCAAATTGAGCTATTTAAGCCATCTGGTAAAATTGTATGCATATCACAATATATATTGCATAAAAATAAAATATCGCAATGTTAGATTTTTACAATATTGTGCAGCCCTAACTCATACTTTGCTTGAATTATAACTAATTCTAACTAAATTACTGTGATAACCGGCCAATCACATTCATTCATTCATTTTCTTTTCGGCTTAGTCCTTTTATTAATCTGGGGTCGCCACAGCGAAATTAACTGCCAACTTATCCATATGTTTTACGCAGCGGATGCCCTTCCAGCTGCAACCCATCACTGGGAAATACCCATACACTCTCATTCACACACATACACTACGGACAATTGTAGCTTACCCAATCCCCCTACCACGTCTTTGGACTTGTGGGAGTCACTGGAGCACCCAAAGGAAACCCAGTTTGAGATGATTTAAACAAGTAACATCAGTTGTAATTCTGCTGTAAACAGCCATCACAAATATAGATTTTGTTGATTTTAACGTATATTTTGTGAAATGTGCTGCGAATGTTTGTAGTGAGGCAATGTACATGTAAACGACTAAATATATGTATTCAAGAACTTGCTCAACAGTGCTACAATTTTTTTTACATTTCAGTACCAATTGGTACCGAACTTGAAACTTTTGGCATTTCTACACTGCTAACTCTAAGAGTTAAAATCAACTCTAAATGAGTAAAAATATTGTCCCAATATTTTCAGAGTTAAAATAACAGTATTACTAGTAATAAGAGTATTGCTTGTACAACACTATAAATAAGTTGTGTATATATATATATATATATATATATATATATATATATATATATATATATATATATATATATATATATATATACACTGTATCAAGTTAAAAATAACTCTGGTCTACACTACTGCAAGTTGTTAATTTATTGAGAGTGTAAAGAGTGAAAAGTCAACACTTTAACAGAGAGAATTTAACTAAATTTTTTACCTCTATACCTGGTAAACATTACGATACTCCTGGTAGTTAAAATAACTTACTTAAGACAATTCAAAAGTCAAAAGTGTCCATCTCTCTCTCTTTCTACTCTATCTTTCTAAAAACAGCATTACTCTGCAAATCAGTGGCTCAAGTCTCTATTACAAACCCTTAACAATTTGGAATTCGCAGTGGAGGGTACTGTAGATCGGTAGTTATTCCTTACATAAATCATTGGTTTGCCAGCAGTTTGCAGTACATCTATTGTCCATTAATAAAACCTCCTCTAAAGATTTCTCTGTGCCATGATATTGTTTGTCTGCAGGGTTCAGAAGGTATTTAAATCTAGATGATTATAATAGGAAATGGGGAGTAACCATGGAAACCTCACAAAAAAAGTCTGTATAATAACAGTAGGAGTTATGGAGAACAGTGCGCGAAAGCCCGAGCCTCTTTTGATTTACTCTCAAGGCTGAGGCACATCATGCCTCTCGAGTCGAGCGTTTATTCAGTAAATCTGTATGGTTTCCTTTGAAAGGGCCTTTATTCAGCCGTACATGAAATACTCTGACATTCCAGTGTCACGGCGGAGTCTCTTGATCTTGAGTTGCGTTTTGCATTATTAGGTTTCCAATTAAAGCTCTTTACGTGTTGCACGGTTTAGTATCCATTTCTTGGAAACTTAACTTGTTGATTTTTGCTTATTTGATATGGAGGATTTACTTATTTTATTTTTTTTAAATAATCAACTGTTTCATAGGGAACTGAGCTAAATGCTAAGCCTTACAGAAAATGTGCTTGTATTTAACATTGAGATAGCCGTGGCTCTTAACACTGGCTCTGTGTCAAGAGAGCTGCTTCATCCGTTTGCAGCAGGGTAAATTCTGCCTGCCGACTTCTTTGATACATTTCATACTCGCAACGTCGGGGCTTTGAAAAGCGCTTCAATTACATGGCTTCCATTCAAAGGCTTGCATATCTTCATGCTTCGTCTGTTGTGCGGTGTCAGGGCTGCGTGGAGGGGAGAGGGAGGATTGAGGGAGAGCTGGATGACTGTGGAACATCTCTGTCATCCGGTGGCATCTCAGAGGAGTTTATGGCTTCTGGGAGTTTGCCAGTAAACGATTGTCATTTTAAAATCAATACAGCAATGTCTGTTTAAGTATGGAAGGCCATTTTCAACTACAGGATAAAAATTCTGATGTTGTCCTCTCAAAATTCAGAGGAGAGGAGTTTGAATTGTTCTCAATTTTGAGTTATTTATTTATGTCAGAATTCTGAGATTATTATTAACTCTGAATTGCAAGAGAGACTGCAAGAATTGTACCTATAATTTTAGTAGGGCTGTATGATATGAGCAAAAGAAACCCATCACGGTTTTCTTTAACAATACTGGGATTTTGATTAGGTATGCACAATGTATCGGCGGCCATATCGTTATAGGCCAATAAATGCTATTTTTAATGTTATCATTATCGTTCTGATATCAAAATTAGGCCGATATTTTAGCCAATATTACAGAATTGCCTGCCTCGCAAATGTGTCTGTTCAGACTCATTTAGACTTGTGCAGTGCAGCTTTCCTCACGTTGTTTATTCCTTCAAAGTCCGTACTTTCTTTGTGTGGTATTGCTGTGCGTTAATAACTCAGTAAGTAGTAACCATGTACCTTATTATTGTAGATATGTTTGATAGAGTGTCATTGTGTATTTTGGTTTAAATCACCTCAGGAAAAATAGTATATGTGTAAAAATAACAGCAGCGATGCACACATGCTGAACAACTCGTTGGGTTGTTTGTAATCTAATATAATTATTTGTTCTTATCATTGCATTGTTAGCCATGTGTTGTTGATGTAAGATGGTTTTCAGTTTGATGAGCATATTTAAAATGATTATAACAATGGCTAATACCACGAACACACAGAGAGCCGACAGAGCCTTCACAGCACCCTAAACAGCAGCAGGGAAGTATGCCAGTCACTGAATCTAGCACAGAGTTTCTTTCCCGTCCGCTAAATTCTGTCTTTATATTATGCTCTGTGTTTGTGATACAGTCATCAGTGCTCTATGCTCAGATCAAAATCTGACTCCAAGGACAAATCTGACTCTGCTTTGCATGCACGTGCGTCACACAGCACCTGCAGTTAACTCACATCGGTTTATCATAAACCTTTCATCTTTCCTGCAATTGACAGCAAAAACAAACATAGAAGCGTTGTGTGATTGACAAGCAGCACCATCATTTGTTCAAAAGAATCTACAATGCCAAATGGGATAAATTTATGCAGTATTTTTTGAGGTAAAACATACCACCTGTATTTAGCTGTTTGCTTGTAAGGTGGCTCTGTACTTTCAAAACACCTCTCAAAACATTTTTTCGGACATTTCATTTTTGTAGATATATGTACATTACTGTAACACATTTTATTCTACATTTGATCAGTTTAAGTTCTTTTATCTTTTCATTTTCCATACTGCGGGAAAATCATGCTGTAAGGTAATTTAGAAATCACGCCTGTCCAAATGGCGATTTCGATACGATTTCAATGAATCGTACTGACAATTGTTTCTCATATTTTGGTATTTATATGTCAGAATGGGGAGAATCGTATCTCAAAATCTTAACAATTCAAAGATTTTATCTTTTCACACATTTTAACATAAAAAAAAGCAAAATGGAAACTTGCACCTTACGAATTGTGATATATAATTTAGCTGAAGTGTGAAATTTCAGTGTGTCTGAAAAAAAAACACAAGAGTAATGTGCAAGTCAAAATATAAAACTGAATCTATCTAATACATGAAAGCAAAAAAATGGAGTTATATTCATTCATTCATTCATTTTCGGCTTATTCCCTTTATTAATTTGGGGTTGTCACAGCAGAATGAACCACCAACTTATCCAGCATATGTAACCCATCACTGGGAAATATCCATACCCACCCATTCTCGCACATACACTACGGACAGTTTAATCTTCACCTGTACCACTTGTCTTTGGACTTTTTGGGAAAACCGGAGCACCCGGAGGAAACCCAAGCGAACATAGGGAGAACACACAAACTCCACACAGAAATGCCAACTGACCCAGCCAGGGCTTGAACCAGTGACCTTTTTGCTGTGAGGCGAACGTACCCACTGCCCAAAATAAGCTGTAGTAGTTTTTTTGTTTTCTTAAAGTGAGATGTACACACAGATTGTACTATTGTCTCTATTCAATGTATAATAAACGTTATGGCATTTTCTAACTAATTTATTTTAATTATTATTTTATGATATAATTTATACCTTAAGTTCGTAAGTTAACCTCAATTTTATGCGTGTGTACCTGTGTGTGTACCACACCACCACCAGTGTGCAGCATTCACTTGGATGATGCGATGGCATCCACAGGACAACGGCGCTAATGCGCTTACCACACACCAGCTATAGGTGAAGTGGAGAGACAGTGATGGAGCCAATTCAGTGGATGGGGATGATTGGGAGCCCATGATTGGTATGGGGGTACATTTGGCCAGGACACCAGGGTTACACCCCTACTCTTTACGAGAAGTGCCATGGGATTTTTTTAATGACCTCAGAGAGTCTGGACCTCGGTCTCATCTGAAAGACAGCGCCCACTGATATTATAGTGTCCCCTTCACTTTTACTGGGGCATTAGGCCTTCTGGCCTCACTAACACCACTTCTAACAGCAACCCAGTTTCCCCATGTGGTCACCCATTCAGACACTGACCAGGCTCAGTCCTGCATGAAAGAAATATTAAACAAAATGTTAAAAAATAGCAAAAATTAAGAGAAACAAAAATATATACAATTTAGTTGAAATGTTGTTTGCATTAATTTAATTGTTTCATCTTTACATTTCTAAAGATGTTCTGTGACTACAATATTATTTTAATAAATATTTTTGTTTGATAAATCTGTATTGTTCAAATGCACCAATATATATTACCCATAATCACTGAGAAATGGATGAAAATATTCATTTTCAAAATGGAGTGTACTCGTATGCTGAACATATTTATTTATATATGTATGGTTAGTTATTTAAGTTAATAAAATGTGTGTATATCCATAAGCTAAGAAAGTGTGATACCTTAAACAAATTATAGAATATGTTGGGTCTCAATTTTGTAAGACTTTTGTAGAGGTATATTTAATATTCACTTTTATTATCAATTGAAAGTCCTCTTAACACAGCTTTCATAGAACAAAAGTCCTAAAGTCTAAGTCATCTCAAGAGAATTAATTGGAAAAAAGGATATGAGAGAATCTTAAAAACACTTTTTTTTTTTTTTACTATTTGAGTAAGTCTTGGCATTATTTATGTTTCAACTATTTTTTTATTTCCTTTTCTTTTTATTATAAACAGTAGTTTAAGTTAATATTTGCTTATTATTATTATTATTATTATTATTATTAATAATAATATTATTAGTATTATTTACTTTGATATTTATTTACCTTTTTTCCTGTACATTTTATTATTACTTACACTACAGTATTTGTATTGGCAACAAAGTAATATTTTCCTGATATTTTATACTGATAATTTATAAGATGGCAGTTTTTGATGTTTCTTTTTCTAGATGTGTCTATATATAAAGTAATCATTTTTGTATTGTATTGCTTTTTTTCCCCCTCCTATTCTTTTTTTTTTTTTTTGCATTTATATGAGCAGCTGTAACTGACTGGAGATTGAGTGATGGAAAGCTGGACTCCTCCTCAATTAAAAAACAATTATCTTGACGAGGATTCTGATGAGGTTTTCTCTCCGCTATTATTGGCCTGCTATTACACAACCAAGCCTTTTAATTGAGTTAAATGTGAAAATGAAGTGCACCAAGATAGAGAGATTAAACTGTTGGGGATAAATATTCTTTAACATTTTTTTACACACTAGCTGGGCACCATTCTTCTTTTTTTAATTGTTCAGATGTTTGTTTTTTTTTTGAGACTATAATTTATAAATGGAGCATACACTGACTGTAGTAATCACATCGTGTCACCCAGTTGCACCCACCAAAGTTATAAAGTTATGCTGCACATTTCTATATGCAAAGGATATTTGAATGATTCTGTAGATTGCTGTGTGTATATGTGGCCAAACCACGTGATAATAGCACCTGAATGATTAATCCTGTTTATATTTCTTAGAAGTAAAACCATTTATTAGACAGATGTCTGTTGCTGACTCTTTACTAAATTTTTTAACAAGGCTCTTTATCAAAATTCCCTCTCCATCTGTTCTGTTAGACACTATTTAAAGTCTGCTCACATACATAGCCAGTAATGATTGAGCTCAAATAATGAAATCAAAGTCACTTTAAAATATTTTCAACAACAAAAAAAAAAAACTAGATTGTTATATCAATGTCTGGGGAATTGTCCCCAGACATTGATATATCAGTCTAGTTTTTTTATTTTTATTTTTATTTATTTATTATTATTTTTTTTTTCAAAGAAAATATTTTAGATATTTTGATATTTTAGATATATCAGTCTAGTTTGATATATCAGTCTAGTTTTTTTATTTTTATTTTTATTTATTTATTTATTTTTTTTTTATCAAAGAAAATATTTTAGATATTCTGATATTTTAGACTTTTTAGATATTTTTAATTTGGTTGTTAATGTTAGTAATAATGGAGAATATAACAAGAAATGTATTAAAAAACTGGATTTGAAAATATAATGGATTTTTTTTGTTCAATGTACAGTGGACTTAAAAAGGTTGCAAAAAACAGTACTACTTTCTGCCAGCACCAACATTGAAAGTTAATAATGGGAAATCAAAGGGTGCGTCAACACATGTGCAAAAAACTAGGCACAGGTAAGAACTGTCACAATGACTACATTTACATGGACATCAATAATTCAATTTTAATGCGATTAAGACAATACTCTGATTTAAAGTCGATTTTGTAAAAAGTGATTTTTTATTAATTTTATCAGATTATGGTCATAATCGAATAAAAATCAAATTAAGACATGTGGAGTATGCCGATTTTAGTCGCATTTTTAAATTGCATTACAGACATGTAAACACCTTAATATAACTATTACCGTCATGTTGGGCTTTTCAATGCAGATGGGGGGTTTCCCCATACAGCATGTGGTATCAAATTCCTTTTAAAACAACACTCTTCCAGCAGTTCATACTCACAGCCAATATCTTGTTTGTCTTGGGGGCATGCATAAAATATCCCTGAATGAAAAGTGGCAAACTGCAGTTAAACTGGAAAAACTAAAAATGAAACATGATGCAATGACATTAATTGAATTATATGCTTTGACATGCAAAACGGGATCATAAAAGGAACATTAAAAAAGCAACTCATGTAAACACCTTAATCATATTATTCTCCTATTCAGATCAAGTCAAATAAGTTGATTACTGATGTCCGTGTAAACCTAGTCATTGAGATGGTTCACTACACATTGGTACATCATCAAGGACGTCACGAGGACGTCCTCATTGTGCATCATCAAATCTGTAATTTAAAACAGCAGAACTAAAAAGTAATTAATTTAGGTACTTATTTCATATTCATTTACAAGTAGCAGGGTATTTACAGCTACTGTATATTTCTGTCCAGTCAAATCCTGTCCCTTTGTGCCCCTTGCGGCATTTTCTCAAACTGCTGTTACACATAAACACATTTTAGTAATCCCTCTGTCCCATGTCAGCATCAAACGCAGCGGTAGTGGTCATTTTAAAGTGTCACTCACTGTAAGTAGTTAAAAGTACATTGCAGCTAAGTAATTTGATTGTCTCATATACAAGCAACATTTTATTCCATTAAACAATTATAAAATGATTCCTAGATATTTCCTAACCTATCTAGCAATGTTCATGTTAAAAGTAAGTAAATAACTGATTGTTTTTCGAAAGTCGTCTCTCGTTTGTCATTACATTTGATGATTTGGCTCACATGATTCATATTTCATGCTTACAAACATCTATTAAGGGCACATAATGCATATCGATGTGACTTATTTTTTATGGTCCATTGTTGAACTTTTCAGGGCACGAATGTGTCAGTGCATTGGAAAAATATATGAGTGCCCTGACTACTAAACAAGGGTGCTGATTAAGACCCATTCTAAGTTTGTACACAAACTACTGCATTTCATTGTCTAACAACTTGTTACTGTTTGATCAGTTGGATTTTAGTGGCCAAACCAAAGGCTTTTATCCTGCCTTTATTGTGTTTCCTTCGAGAAGCTTTCGCCAAATCTGTTTTTAAGACTGATAAGCTTGCGAGTGACTTGAGTAATAAAAGCGTCAGTTTCTCTGAACCCAGAGGGATAGAGAATGCTGCGGTCATCATTTTCTTTTCCACAGCAGATCCCTGTGGTTTTGGTGGTTTTGAGTGTTGGATTTGAATTCACAGCAGAAATGTGGAGCTGTATGAACTTTATGAATTGCAGTAAGCAGATTGCCAATAGCCATACAGACCCCAAGTTAATAATGGCAGTGTGTGTGAAGACACTCACAGCCTTTGTGCTGGAGCACAGTTTCATTTATCAGACCCCCTAGTTTTTCGCTATTCCGCTATGGCTGAATCCAATACAAAATCAAGAAAAAGTCGCACATTTTTGCAATCCTGCCAAATTAAAACTTAATTAAACGCAAAATAATTGCAAATAAATGTAAATTATCTCATAAAACATCAAATTCCAAACCATGTAATCAAATTAGATTTTGTTTCAATTTGCAATCAAATGTTTTACATGACTTATAGACGTTGCATACGCAGCACCTGTGATGTATTTGAGTTTCTCAAAGTGACCAAAATAAAGAATCTTTATTTTTCTCTAAAACATTTTCCACTTACGGATAAAGGAGGCCACTGTGCTCATTGGAACTTTCAGAGCAGTCTTGTGCCTGGAGACAATCCTGTCTATGAGGTCTACTGGCAACTCCTTTGTCTTAATGCTTGGTTTATGCTTTGACATGCACTGTCAACCCTCGGACCTTATATAGACAGGTGTATGCCTTTTCAAATCATGTCCAATCAACTGAGTTTACCACAGGTGAACTCCAATTAAGCTGTTGAAACATCTCAAGAATGATCTGTGGAAACAGAATGTACCTGAGCTCAATTTAGAGCTTCATGGAAAAGTCTGTGAATACTTAAGTACATGTGATTTTTCAGGTTTGTTCATTTTTTAAATAAATTTGCAACAATTCAAAAAAACGAAAAAATCTTTTTTCACATTGTCATTATGGGCTATTTTGTGTAGAATTTTGAAAAAATAAATGAATTTAATCCATTCTGGAAAAAGGCTGTAACATAAAAAAAATGTGGAAAAATGAAAAAGTGAAGCGCTATGAATACTTTCCGGATGCACTGTACACTATGGCCAATTTAGCTTATTCAATTCACCTATAGTGCATGTCTTTGGACTGTGGGGGAAACCAGAGCACCCAGATGAATTGCATGCGACCACAGGCTGGAACCAGCGACCTTCTTACTGGGGAGCAATCATGCTAACCACTGTTCCACCGTGACGTCACATTTGTTATATCACAATAATAATAATAATAATAATAATAATAATAATAATAATAATAATAATAATAATAATAATAAATATTATTATTATTATTATTATTATATTTTTTGTTGTTTTAAAATAATAATTATAATGAAGTAATAATAATTATGTTGCTGCTGTTACTTGTTTAGATATGGTAATACTACTACTTAATAATATAATAATAATAATAATAATAATAATAATAATAATAATAATAATACTTGCTATTTGTTTTGATGTGATTGAGCAATATTGTAGCATTAAAACAGGAAGACCATAACGTTTAGAAATCTCACAGCATGTCACTAGATAATGGCATATGCAATATAAAGCTGAAAGTGGCCACTTTACAGAAGTGGTCTCATCTGCTTTATTACATTGCAATTTTCAGATGCATAACAAAAGAACCTTATGTGTTCTGTCTCACAAATAACCCTTCATCTCCCTTACTGTGGAAATTGAAGGCACTATATATTCATAGCAGCTCCAATTGAGAACTCGTTGAGCTGAGAGAACATCAGGACAGATTACGACGGTCGTTCGGTTTACAGTGTATGGATGGCAGATGTGAGCGCAAGGTCAGGGCGAAAAATTTAAGATTTTATAACTTTTAGGGGGTGGGGTATTTACGAGATTATGACTGAAGGAAGATGTGTGTTTGTCCTGGTCAAAATCTGCTGTTCATTACAGAGAAGATCCCTCTGGCTCACAAGCAGCTTTTAATTGGCTTTGCAATGAAGGGCTGTTATGCTGATCCCAGGTCCATTAAAACAATGAAGGGTTGGGCTTTGTTTCTAAAGGAATTTTCATCCACATGAGTCTCTCATATAACACCAGAAAACTATGAATATGTCTGGCTAGTTCTGAGTATGACAAGCAGACAAAAGTTGCACACTTTGCTGTGTTACAAAAGTTGTCACATTGCTTTTGAATCTATAAAATATTTTTTTATTATATATATATATATATATATAAATATATATATATATATATATATATATATATATATATATATATATATATATATATATATATAGGGGTGTCAAAATTATGTTTCTTCGGTGCACCGCCATGCAGACGTGGACAATTCGGTTTCAGTTCAGTAATAGATCATAACTGGTTATTATTTACTGACATCATTTGTGTTATATGCTCTATATTGTGGTTGCATACTATGGTGAGGGGGGCGAGCACGTGTAATTAAAATACTCCAACTACTTAAAAACAGAAAACAGAAACTGCACAATTCACTGCGTGTGAGTTTGCTGGACAGTCTTTCACTGATACTGAAGGTACAGCAAAGCCACTGCTGTGGAGAAAAAGTAAACTCAATTTCTGTATCTTTTACTTTCTCACACACTGTGGACTGTACTAGCTTAAGGTAATTAATCTCCTCTTGGCTGTTAAAGCAATACTTCTGGATCTAGACGAACACGTGTATGCTGAGCGAGTTTTCTCCGCGTCTGTCATGGATCAGCTGTGATCGCTGCTGCCGTTTATCAGCGTCACTCATTGGTAAACAGTGCCAGAAAGTTACAGCCAATCGCAGCCGTTTTGTTCAGCGTGTGACCAATTATAGGGGTGTAAGAACTCGCTAGACAGTGCTCACAAAGTGAGCAGGATAATATTTACATTTGTTTATTTGCTATAAATGATTATGTTGTTCTGTGTTCTGTGTAGTTAAGTTTTTAAAGGTGCAGTTCATGTATCTGACTGCTTGTTTTAATGGACAAAATTGTATTGCAAATAATATATAAATATATTTATACATTTTAAGACAAGAATTCCTGTGCTGTGAAGTACAATATAAAACTGTTCATGGAAAGCATCGTCATTGCACCGCAATGCACAGAGATGAATTGAACCAGAGTGATGGCATGATAATGGTGACCGAACCAAACTGTGAAACCAGTGTAGGTTCACACCTCTTATAAATAATTGGTTCAATTGGTTTCCATGTAAATCGAGATATCCGAGAAATCTGTTCAGTTTGTTTTATTTATTTATTTATCTGTTTGTTTGTTTATTTGTTTATTTAATGTATTCATTTTTTGTTTATTTGTTTTTATTTGTTTATTTCTCTGTTTGTTTTTATTTATGATTTAATTTATTGTTTGTTTATTTATTTGTTTGTTTTTTTGTTCGTTATTTTTTAATTTTTTTGTTCATTTGTTTTTAAAAATTAATTAATTTATTGTTTGTTTATTTATTGACGTTCATGTTTAATTTGTAACTGTTTAACTTCATATCTGTTTAAGCCTGTTTAAGCTTATTTAAGGTGTAGTCAATATTTGATGTGCTTTATGTTTTCACCAATGTTTTATTTAAATAATTTAGATTAATCTAAATAATAGGCTTGAATCAAACTTGTTCATCATTAAAAGTTTGTTTTCCTTCATAATTGTTGAATAAAAACTTGGATGGACAAAATTCTTTGTTTAATTAAAAACCCTCTAATTTATGTTTTAAAAATGAATGAAAGTCATGAGTAATTGATAACAGAAGTAAATGTTTGGGTTGAACCAACATTTCAATTAAAATATGTCTGTTTTTATTTGAGTTTTTATCTAAATTTAAAATAAAACCCCTAACAAAGGAATTGGTTGTATTAAAGTGATCTGGGCACTACAACTGTACAAACTACTTACATTATTAAATTCTTAACATATTAAATGATTTGTCCATTTTGTTTACAAGGATTATATATCTATCTGTATTTTTTAAAAATAAATTGACAAAAACTCATGTTATGCATTCTTGCCGGCTTTGTTTTCCACTGTTTAGTGTTTATTGGCCTTGCTTCTTTGTTTCAAGATGCATCATTAAAATCTTCTTCATATTCAGAGTTATGAAGTTGTGGGGAACTTGACTCAGTCATACCTCATTGTACAGTCATTTCAGTTTACTGTGGTCTTTTATATCTATCTATCTATTTTTTTTTTTTTTTTAGCAGAAATAGTGATTCATAGAACTGCAGCTAAATATCATGTCTGCATACCTGTCAGAGACTGTTGCACTAATTTTCCTTGGAAATGAAATACTGCTGAGCTTCTTCCTCTTATTCTGCTTTTAACTACATATATTAAATGTTTTTTCCGTTCTATGGATCCCTTGAGAGACTTGCCCTTTGTTTTCAGTAATGACAGCAAACAATGTTAGTGATTTATATGTTATAATTAAAAGACTGAGAGGTTAAGTGTTATAATTCACTTCTCGTTTACAGCATGCCACCCTTTGATTTATTTTCTATAAAGCAAAAGTGTCCTTGAATCACTGCATTCAGTTTAGTTGGTTTGCACATGATGCTTCTATGTGGTAATTGATTTGTTTAGGTACGGATAGAACACTCATGGAGCCAGAATATTTGTGTGCATGACAAAGTAAAACACTGGCAGTTAATGTTTACTTTCAGCCCATTTTATTATAAGATGTGTTTACATTCAATAATAACATTCCCATCTCACAGATACACACTGATCTTTGTTTTTCTCAGTTTTCCACCATTTACCACAATTATGCTAAAAATAAATGCTAACACAAGCATCATTCAGAGGTATAGAAAACAATGATTTGATGACGTTGTTTAACATTTTTCTAGAATTTTTGACATTTGAAATATGCCTCAAGATACATAAAATAAATTATACTGACCAAGCCATCTACTCAGTTATTCAATGACTAGTTGACCATGCTGACCCATTTCTAGTTTCAAATATATTATTCATACATATTTGCACTACAGGGCTGAATGCTTGTTTCTGATCAAAGGACTTTATTTAGACAAATGTCATAACATCTGAATAATGGCTTAAGTTGAAGCAACTATAGCATAAATGGAATAATTGACTCCAGTCAAAAAAACAAACACCTCAGACCTCAGGCTACATTGCGTGCACTTCATGAGTTACTACGTCAGTTTTATTTATTTATTTTATTTTATTTTATTTATTTTTTTTGCTAAAACATTTGCCATTCTGCTCTTAGGGTTATTTTTTTCTGATATAAAACGAACTACTAGTGATATTGAAGCTTTTGGCCAACAAGTCTACTATCTATACACTGTCTATATTTCATCAGAAATAAAATGCCATTGATATTTTTAGCCTTTGTTTTCTAGTCACAGTGAAGTGTTCACACTACTGAGTTGCAAATACTGAAACCAACAAGGTATTAAGAGTTAATTATGTGTCTTCATTTTGGTCATCCAAAACTCTTTTGGCTGGAAACTGGAAAAAAAAAAGAAGAAAGAAGCAAGCAAGCAGGCAGTGGGCAGGTATTGCTCCCAGCACCCAGGGAGCAATTAGGGGTTAGGTGCCTTGCTCGGGGGCTCCTCGGCTAGGTATTGAAGAAGGAGAGAGAGTGGTTCATTCACTTTTCCCACCTTTAGTTCCTGCCGGATTTATGTCCAATTCATTAATCTTAGATGGATGGATGGATGGATGGATGGATGGATAGATAGATAGAAAGATAGGGCTGAATAATATATCATCTGAGCATCGATATTGCTATGTGTGTCAGTTGTAGTCACATCACAGGATTAGATTATTTAATAAAGATTGAAAGGTACATATTTTTAATATGCTATTTGAATATTTTTGGCTCGAGACTTCCGGTCTCATTCACTTCCATTTCTTTTTAAACATTAAAAACAGCTTGTTTTGCTGTTTGATGTTGCAAACTGATATTTGCTTATTATATTATTCTTCTTGGTCTGTATAGTAATGCAAACATTTGTTTGTTGGGCAAGTAGTTTGACTTTTTGCTGCCATTTATTATTCCAAATCATTTCTCTCCCATAGGCAACTGAATCGGAAGTTCTAAAACAATCGCGAAAACAGGCACACTTCCGCATTTTAGAATAAGGTCAATTCAAAAACAGTAGAAAACTACTGCGAAGTACTTGAAAAACTGCTGCTTCTGCTGAGATTGTGTGCATTTTTCAATTGACACTTTACTATCCCATTAGGCTCTGGGAAATGATTAATGAATGAAAGTGACACAATTATGTCATGTAATAATAACAGCATGCTGACACGGCAGACTGTAGTCCATGTTAATATTCATGTTAATCTTAATTATACCGTGTAGTACCAACACAGACACATCTATTGTGCTGTATGTTTAAGCATCTCACTGCAGCAACATTGGCTTGACTAGTGGCAGACGATGTGTGGTGGTATTGAGGAAAACCATTTGAATATTATTTGCATCATTTCGTTTGCATTTCTCCTTTTCAGCCTCATGTTGAAGTTCAGCATTGTCAATTCCGGAAGGCTTGCACGAGTAGGATTTTAATGCATAAAACCCCGCTGGATTTTTGCATGTTATTTCAGTAAACCTAATAGCAAGGCCAAATTGATTTCTTTGATTATATTTGGCACTTAGCTCTAAGGCAGCATTTTCAATCGTAGTTGTTTTGGATTACCTCTCAAATAACATTTGCTTAGCGTGATGAAACGGCCAAGATGAAACGAGAGAGAGGCAGTTCTTCACCCAGCACTGGTTTGAAAAATGGTCTTAGGTTTGTAGGTCAGCTTGCCTTCGCTTCTGTAATGAAACAAGCTTTTACCTGTAAGTTACAGCTGTGATGTGAAGCCGTGTTTGTGTGTGTGTGTGTGTGTGTGTGTGTGTGTGTTTGTGTGTGTGTGTCTCAACATCATCTTTGCACATCTCTGACGGTGCTGAGAGAGAGGGAAAAGTATGAATGTAAAGAAGCTGTGTTCCCTAGTGGGTTTTTATACCAAGAGGCTCTTCACAGTCAGTCTAATTATAATGTTCAGTGTTATTGTGCCCATCCCCCACTTTTCAGGGGAAAAACAATTCAGTGTTTTCTTGTTTTCAATTCAGATTTTTTTTTTTTTATGTTAGGATCGGAGTAAATGTAAAATAGTAATATAAATGTAATAGGTAGTGTAGCGAATTAGCTCAAAGTGAATTAAAGATTAATTTAAATGGGTCTTTAAAAGAATTGACTCGTTAAATCCGAAGAAACAAATCGTTCAGCGATCGTTTGAATGGACAGTTGACTTCAAATATGACTATTGCTATCAAAAAACATTTATGTTTAAGCAGGGTAACAAGATCGAAGTTTAAAACTTTAGATTCATAAATATGCACAGGCATATAATTGTAATGGGTAGTTTTTATTTTTTGTAAGAGAAAAGAAACAGAGCAACAAGAATAACACTTCTGAAGACAGCGAGAGCCTTAATTGCGGTTAGCTGACAAGTGCTGACAGTTGTTACGACACTTTAAAATGAGTACAAAGACATGTTTAGCAATCATGACTTGCTTGAAACAGTGCAAACACAACAAGCTTAATTCATGACATGTGATTTTAAAGTCTGCATGAACCAGAAGCTGCGACCGTTTTTTTTTTTTTTTTTTGTATTGTGATGCTGTTACTAGAGAAAAGGAATATTAATAGATAAAAAGTGGGCGTGGCTTGTGTTTTATATTAAGAGCTGATTGGATGTAATAAAGTAGGCATTTGATTCAGAAAGATTGAGAAAAGGGTTTCGGGAGACTTATTTCCACCTAACAGACACCTCCTCCTCACCATTTCTGTTTGTTGTCATAGTGCTGTCAAAACTGACAGTTGGAGAGGCGTGGTTAAGCATGTTAGCTACGCCCAATACCTCAGACAGATGTAATCTGAGAATTTAAAGGAAAACAAACAGGAAGTGCAGTTTTCAGATTTATATTTTAGATTACAAGTACATAATGACATGCACAGATGAATTTACCATGAAACTTGTTATGTGAGCCAACAAAATCAATATGGTTAGTTTGGATTTTGTGAGAACTTTAAGCCCAGCTCACACTTTAATTTCAGACATGATTTTGTTGTCGACAAATTTAGCAAATTCTGAAATATTCCTGAAATCCTAAGCTAAAATCTCTGGACCTCGATCATTGGTTTAATATACTCTCTAACAGCCACTTAATGACCGTTGTGATCAAATTTTCCCGCCAATAAAGTTCTGGCAGTTTCAAAAGATTTCAGACACTTTCCTGCAGTGTGACAATCTGGTTCTTGTCAATCCAAGAACCAATACAGTAGGTGCGCCGAATCAGATGACGCAATCCACTTCAAGACACCACTGGGAAATGTCAAAACCCTGTGCACAGTGAAAAAAATGCACAGTGTGAGCTGGGCTTTAGAAGGTAGGAAGTTAACTTGTCAAAGTTAAAATGTATTATTTAAAGTGAAATGTAGTGTGTACTCTATTGTTTTAAATGACCTTGCTATGACAAGGCATGACACACAATACATTAGTTAAGGAGTTAGTTGTTTCAGAAAAGATAAATATATGAATTTTATTGCTTTACTTTGAAAATATGTACATTATATTTGTTCTATATTTGCACGGTGGTGTAGTGGGTATTTCTGTTGCCTCACAGCAAGAAGGTCATTGGTTCAAGCTCCGGAATAGTCAGTTGACATTTCTGTGTGAAATTTGCAAGTTCTCCCCTTCTTCGTGTGGGTTTTCTCTGGCTTCTCCAGTTTCCCCCATAAGTCCAAAAACATTCACTTTAGGTGAATTAAAGTGTCCATAGTGTATGTGTGTATGTCTGGTCCTCCAGGTTAAAGGTTGAGCGTTGGCTTCACGACCCGCCTCGTAGAAATTAGATGTTACGAAGCACCAACGTGGTGCGGCTAAATATCAACTTTGTTAGAAACAGCCCTTGGAGTAAGTTGTTTGTTCTATATTTACTTTTATGTTTATACTTTAAACTTATAATACATTGTTCAAATTAACAGTGGTCTTTTTTTAATAAAAAGCAGCTCTTTAATGTCATCCAGCAGTCGCACCACAGTTCATTTTAATCAAAGCAAGCCTGCCATGTGTGAACACACCCATAGAGACTGCCGGATTCTTTTGATTTGGGCCACCTACCAATTATTCTTAATATCATAGCAGCCACCCAGATCCACTCCGCTACCACGACATGTCATTAACGCAATCAAGGGGTAGCAGCAAATTTTTTGAGTAACTTTTATTCTGAACAACTTCAGTGCATCACTTTCTGCTTTTCATTTTGCTTAGACATCATTGTCTTTTGATTTCAGTGGTAATAAAATCAGTTCCTTTATGACTATTTTTTTAAAGCCATGATACTTGGTTTACCCCACACAGATGGAATAAACTAATTTGGATTCCTATTTCTCACTGGAGGTTGATGTCAGACTAAAGGTTGGTTATTCTGGAATAATATTTCATGATGATTTGCCAGTCATTTTATCAGAGCTAAATCCATTCATCAATTTATTTCCACCAATTTGACTGTCCTTCTGGACGTCCTGTGGGTATCTTTATTGGTTGCCATGGGAACACCATCCTTGATAGTATCTTCCGTAGCCATGGACACTAAACAAATCTAAATGTTGTTTCCGAGTGTGTCCGTTTCTTTTGGATGTCTGGAGAAAAGGCCTGTTGACAAAATCTGTTTTTCCTCAGATGTCGTATATCATCTGAATATTGATTTTAGATTAGATTTATGACAGATCTTCAGTTTTTTCCCTCTCTGTTGCCTGCATAAACTTTCGAACCAAATGCGCTTTTCTCCTGTATGATTTGTCTGTTCCGAGACCTTTTTCTGCTCTCTTGAGTCTGGACTTTTTGATAAGCCGCAGACATACTCATCCAGATCCAGCATGTCTGATGATTAATGTTGACACGTTGTCTGTCCCATTGTGTTGCTGGAGGACTGTAGATACGAACTGCCCTGTGACTCACTGGAATCTCTCTAGAATGCAAAACTATATCAAAAGAGGTGTGGTGAAAGCCATGAGACGGAACTCTGTGACTTCTGTTCGCCTGGAAAGTACAGAGTGCATTGATTTTTGCTCTTTGCTTCCAGGAACTGTCAGATTGCCCTGCTGAAAATGCTGAAATTCAGCCTACTCTCTCAGTCAGTCTTTATCTCACATAATAGCTTTCTTAAGACATATATTACATTTCTGATGTTATTAAAATGATTTTATAAAAGGTCTGAATGTAAAAGATATTTTATAGTATAATTCTCAACCTTGTATAATGGATGATATGAACAGACTTTTTTCAGTTTATGTATGTAATGTTTAATCTTTTTTTAAACTTATGATTGATTAAAAGACAGTAATAATATTTTACTGAACTTGCTTGCTTCGTTACGACAGACATCACTGAAACTGGAAGGATTCATTAGGCCAGTTGAAACTCTAGCAAAATAGGTTGTAAATCTTTTAACATAAAAGTTGAATCTTGTATCAGGGCTGGCTGATATTGCAAAAAACTTATCATGATATCATGTTTAATATTATTCGATATTGACAATAATTTAAAACGTGAAATTTTACGAATACATTTAAGATTATTCTTTTTTTTTTTACTTAATTTACCAACATTACTAAGGCAAATAGTTTTAATAGTCCAAAACAAATATATTTAAACAAAACATCTGATATAATAAGATAAACAAAAGTGTTAAAGAGACTCTTTAACAAGATAATAAAATGATGATAAAATGTTACAAAGTGTGTGCAATGGTAAAGTGTAAATGCTGAACAATCCAAATAAACTTTAAGGTGCGAATAATAATGATACAGTAAACCTCAAACTGTGAACCAAACAAATTATGGTAATCAAATCTGAGCTTATAAGTAAAGGAACCAACATCGTTATTCAATTACATTCTGCAACATTACGAACTGTCAAGTTGAACGACTACATTACCCCTATGCACAAAAAAAGAAACCAAAAAGTCACTCTGGCGACATCATTCATTCATTCATTCATTCATTCATTTTCTTGTCGACATCCTTACATCTTTTTTTATTTACAATCTCCTCACTGCTGCTAGTCATGGCATTCATTTTCGCATGTGTTGTTATTCTGACCTGAAGTGACAAGCGCGTGTGCATCGATTCCTTGACCATAAAATTTTCTCTCGCTCTCCCCTGTCGTCTCTCGTAACTAGGTGACCATTTTCTCAAAGGATGACAAGCGGACAAATCATTACTGCAGCTCTGATACAAGTTTATTTGGAAAAGGAAAAACCACAGCAGTGTTTGGGTGTACTGTGTTTGTCTGAGGTTATTAGTCTGCCGTTACTACTGAAATGTGTATATACCATACAAAGTGTGAAGCAGATTGGTTAGTTCAACTTATATGAATCGATGTGCGCTCTGGACATTCGTGCGGTTCACATGCGTGCCGCTCCCATATGCACATCGTGCAGGTCATACGACTCCATAGGAATATACAAACTTACACCCTAAGCCTATTGGCATTGCTTCCAACGCATGCGCTCAACAGCCACATTTTAATAAAATTATAGCCCTTATTACTGAAACTTCATACCAAATCTTTTTTTTATCGTTACTGACAATGGTGTTCGGTCAATAAATGTCGATAATGATTTTATCACTGAGCCCTATCTTGTTTAATGAATCATATGATTGTCCCAGAAATGTTGTGATAAACAGTAGTAATGCCATTTTTTAAGACCAATTGTGCCACTGATAAATGATAAGTACACTTTCAAAAGGTGGAAATGTTTTTTTTTTTCATTAGTTAGATCGTTAACACTGAAACGAAAAACATTCACTATAGACAACAAATGCAATCACAAACATGTAAAACAAAATGCTACATTTTTGAGAGCATTTTTTAAAAGCTGATGTCTAATGGGGTGTTCATGCCAGACACGACTTGCGCAAATAAATCACGCTATTCACGTTTAAATAGACGCATGAACATTTTGAGTTTACTCAGTGACTCTAGTTTTGTTGCTAAATGGCCAACATTTTTCTTGAGAGTGTAGGTGTGCTTTATGTACTAAGGGAAGGCTGAAAAACAGCAAAGATTCTTTTAGCACCATGCCTGAGTCCACTACATCCTTTTAGAGGTGCACCCAGCTCTGTGAGTTCATAGACTTCTCTAAAAACTGTACTTGGATGATGGAGGCTTTCAGCGGTGCTTCGGACTGAGCTGAGCCCAGTTTCATGAGCAGTTGTCCAGTGTCAGCAGCAGGATTTCCCCTTGGTACACCAACAACAGATGCTACATTATAATCACATTATAAGTAAGCTTGTGATTGTTTAATGCAGTGCTATTTGCATCTTTACATTGACTTAACTTGTAATCACTCATTCTTGACCCTTCACCCACGTCTAGTTTGAACACACCAAAAGTCTTAAAATTCATTCATTCATTTTCTTTTCAGCTTAGTCCCTTTATTAATCTGGGGTCGCCACAGCGGAATGAACTGCCAACTTATCCAGCACATGTTGTGATCCAGCTGCAACATCCATACACACTAATGCACTACGGACAATTTAGAATACCCAATTCACCTGTACCGCATGTCTTTGGACCAAACTCCACACAGAAGCGCCAACTGACCCAGCCGAGGCTCAAACCAGCGACCTTCTCGCTGTGAGGTTACAGCACTACCTACTGTGTCACTGCATCCCTACAGTCTTAAAATTAAAACTGGTGAATATGACTACTGAAATATTCCACTGGAAAAACTTCTACACATGTTTACTTGTATGTAAATGGCAAATGAGAAGTAAGCATCTGATGCAATCATTTTTTCCATGTTATTTTAAAGGTGACCTGTTATGCAAAACATTTAAACAGTTGTGGCAACAGTCTGTGTGTAAAACCAACCTCTAATGTTAAAAAGTAAATCATTCGTTTTTCTTAATGAAAAAGTTATTGATCACAATTAGGGCGGCACAGTGGGTAGCGCTGTCACCTCACAGAAAGAAGGTCGCTGGATCGAGCCTCGGCTGGGTCAATTGGCATTTCTGTGTTGAGTTTGCATGTTTTTCCCATGTTCGTGTGGGTTTCCTCCGGGTGCTTTGGTTTCCCCTACCAGTCCAAAAACATGCACTATTGGTGAATTGGGTAAGCTAAATTGTCTGTAGTGTATGTGTGTTAATGAGAGTATATGGGTGTTTCCCAGTGATGGGTTGCACCTGGATGGGCATCCACTGTGTAAAACATATGCTGGTTCATTCCGCTGTGCCGACCCCTAATTAATAAAGGGACTAAGCCGAAAATAAAATAAATGAATGATCACACTTGATTCAAAATTCTTTTAAAAATACTTTGATTGACATTCTCCCTATGTATGTCATTAAAGTGGGACTAATGATGCACTGCCCACTAGGGACAATCTCTCCCTCATTAGCATATGACTTTAGTCTTGTTTTTGAATCTGCCGCTATGCTGACACATAAGCATTTGAAGCTGTTTTGAAAAGAACCACAATCTCATTTGATTTTAAAGTAGCAGTCACCAAACGGCACAATTAGGAGCAACGTCCAAATTCAAAGGCTTATGAAACATTATTTGGGGGTTATTTTCAGCTGAAATGTCACATACACATTCTAGGGACATCCGAGACTTATCTTGTAAAAAGGGGCAAAATAGGTCACCTTTAATGGGAAAAGTGTTTGATGTGAAAAGTACTGACTATAAAAGCAAGTTTCAATATGGAGTAACTGCCATCTTGTGCTGTAAAGTTGAAGATAATCTGTTTTTATTATTATTATGTTAACACAATGACCACACACAGCAAAAATGACTGAGGTTATGTCTCTGAGTGAGTATAGTAAGTGCCAGCCTATTGAGAGCACACACTATCAAATCATTATGTACTTAAATGGAGTTATAAACTTTTATTTCTCACCTCTGAGGATTTATCCATCGGCTGAGCAACTGCCATTAAGAAAGTCAATGAAGAACTTTCTCAATTTTTTGTTCTGTGCACAACGCAAACAGCCAGCTAATCGATTATGAAATTCATTATCGATTTGGCTCATGATCACATTTCATTGATTAAGCCTAGCTAATGCAGCCTTATTGTCATTCTCATCCCAATGCTTGATCAGACTTTCAAGTTTCCAGTGCATGTAATCCGGTCTGGAAGCAAGAAAATTAAAGTGCTGCCCATGGTGGAAGATGTCATTATGATGGATCACTCAACCTCTCAAGGCGGTTTGATACTCATCTCTTAATCTCACGTGTTATGATGTTATGAATGTCTTAGGTTTAGCAGTATACCAGAAGCCCATCATTGCTCCAGCCTGTGTACGTACATGTAACTGTCACCAGTCAGCCTGCATTTTTGATTTGTAGATTTCTGGCATACAGCAATGAAACCTGCTGAATCTCACTGATCCCAGGAGGGTTACTGAAATCCTAATCTGGCTTCAACAGCGTGTGAATGTCACTTTGTTGAAGGATGCCATTTTTCAAAGGCGAGCAACATAGGGTATTGCAAACGCCGTTGAAATGAGCAAAACGAGCCTGACATTTTTAAAGGTGTGCTGTAGATCAAATGAATGGCTTCTGCTCTGTTAGTTGGGCATTATTTTCACCACCACGCTGTTGAGGAATTGTGTCCTTGCAGGCTATGAAGTTTATAATAGGTAATAGCAATTATGGTCTACTAATTTTTATACTGCAGTAGAGTCAACAAGACTTTATTGAGGATTGGTTGATCGAGTATGTCATATTAATCTAATTTATTTTCCATTGCACTGTAAAATTATATGTTAATTAACAGTTTCTCTATTTTCCATAGGTTCCATAGTGGGACCATGATCTCTGCTCTGTCAACTTTTGATGTCGAAAATTCAACTCTACAGTTTAACAAAGTGACTTTTAATTGACATTTTTTGTAGTTTGATATAATATAGTGTATAAGTAATAATATACAGGAAGACGTACTTGCGGTTTAATACAAAGTTTTGTACCATAATATTCAACTCCAATCGAGGCAATATATCACTTTAAACTGTTAAAATGTTATTAAAAGTCACTTTTTACACATTTTCAATGTTAAATGTTGTTGGAAGAAAGATAAGGGTCCCATAATGCAATTAAAAAGCATAGACAATTTGGGGGAAAATAACAACATAAATCACAAAATATGAAAAACTGCTAATTTACAGACATTTTTTTACTGTGTGCAACAGCAATAATCTGTGTTCAGTGCAGGAATCACAGCTATAGTTTAGCCCATTATGTATGCAATAGATTGTTTTCCCAGTTTGCCTTGTAAAACATTTAGGTTTGGCTCAGGAATCAATCTGAAAGCATAGGTAGTTTTCTGGCTGGTTGTTTGAACTCTGCTTTGACCTTGCAGTTTTAGCTCAGGGAGGAATTCAAGATAAGCTCAATGCTCTTCTTTGTTTGTCTTTTGAGTATGCAGAGCTCAACTTCGTTCGGATTTCAAGCTTAGCCAGGCCTGCAATTCACATCTTGATTCCTGAGCAAATCAAATGTTGCTGTTCTCATATATCTTTGATTATTATTTAATATGCAAAATACTTTTTATTATAACATTGCAGATTTAAACCCTCCAGTCCTGTTTCTTTTTAAGAAGAGTTGAATTACTTTTGTGAAAAGGTTTTATCTTTGGGTTTAATCTTTAATTCATTGGTCTCTTACAGGCAGCAGTGTCTGTATCTTTTTTGACCCCAGTGTGTCAATACTAGGGATGTAACGGTATCAGAATTTCACGGTACGGTAATACCTCGGTATGAATGTCACGGTACGGTATTTATTGAATCATTTACAGGAAAAAACAAAACTTATGAAAATACTCTAAAAAAGTGCCAAAAGTGTCAATGACATACAAATTAGCCATCTATCTGTAAGCTTTGAAACAGGAACTTCAATTTTAATAACAAAAAATTATTAAACCATGTAAAAAAATAAAGTTTCAATTTAGTATTGTTGAAAACTCATCACATTCAACATTTAATCACACTCAGCCCATCTACCCAGATGAGAGCTCTGCTAGTCGGACTTCTCATCAAGCATCTCCCGCTGGATCTAATCTCACTATATTTATTAAACGGGATATTTCATTTATCTTGTTGTCTTTATCTAACGACATATTCCCTGACTTTGGGCATTGGAATCTATTACTTGTTCTCAGGTAACGTGTTTTGGCTGAGCGCAAAGATAAGTTAATGATTAATGTAACCACGTGCATTCTGTATATTGACTGATTGCCTTTATTTCCTATAATGTATAAACTTATTGTATGTTATACTTTTAAAATGGCCATTATCGATTCTTAAAACTGATACTCAGCAAAAGAGAGGCTGTGTTTCGTATTTTCACTGAAATTGAAAGAAGGCAGTTGTTATCGGCTCCGTTTTGTTATAAATATCCACACAGTGAAGATGACGCTCATGCAGCACGACGCCTCAACATGTCTGCTGTCTAAGTTGCTAATATTAAAATGAAAATAGGCAGTTCCTTAAATCATGTTTACATTTTATTGTTGAGAAAGTGAAACAACGAAGCCAGGGTGATGTGACTGAAGTTATAAAGTAACGTTACACTGTTCCCTTTGAAGATTTACCCGTGTCCTCGGTATAATCTGCTTTTCCATATCAAACTGAGAAGAAGAGACTGCAGCCTTGATCAAACTTGCGAAGTCTGAACTTACACGGAGATAATGCAGGACTGAACTGTGCGTGTAAAGCAGGTCGCACACCAGAAGCAACGCTCGGCGGCGCGCCGCGCAGCGCCATGTATTTTAGAATTCTAATCATAGGTTTCTATCAGGATACACACACCGGCGCCGCAAGTCGGCGGCGCCCGGCGACGGCTCAGGACGCAGTTCATTTTTCAGCCGCGCCACAGAGCGCTATCTGATTAGTGTGCGCGTGATTAGTGTGATTAATGTGCGCGTCTGGTGTGCGATACTTTAATCTGTCATGTACGCGCCGTGTCGCGGCGCCGAGCGGCGCTTCTGGTGTGCGACCTGCTTTAGAGTTTTCCAGCTCTTTTCATCCCCGCTTCTAGCAGCACACTCCATTTCCGCATTACTGGATCTGTAGCGACAACAGACCGCAAGGGATGATGGTCAAGCATGGGCTGATGGCAATTGTAGTTTTCGCTACCTCCCGTTCGCTTCATTCGCCTGAGCAAATTTTCTCAGAAGACCTATAGTTTTACCGAGTCATGCGACTTCGGTAATATCGAAAAAAATTAATATTGCGGTATGACGGTATTTACAATACCGTTACATCCCTAGTCAATACTAGATGAAATTCCACTCAGCACCTGCTGAGAGACTAGAAATGGGGACCAGGTGGATGAAAGAACTCAATTAAAAAGAGGCAAACGGGAAGGCATTATTGCAGAGAATGGTTAGAAATGGAAAATTGTGGTAAACGCGTGCCGTCACCTGGTTACTATGTGCTTGAAAAAATTTGTTTTTAGTTTTTTTTTTTCAAATGTTTTTATGGATTTAGAGAGTTGAATACACTTATGGAATTTTTATTGACGTCATATAAAAAAGTATAAGCGAGCAGTGAAGGTTTCTAAGCTTATTGACCTTTCTTCCTTCTTTATTGAGTTTCTATTAAAAGCATTGCATCAATTTAACATCCCTGGAACTTTTTTATTCTGCAAAACATTCTTCATGGTAGAGAAGATCATTAAAAGCTTCTATATTAGAACTGTTTGCTGAACTGTTTTTAATTATCATTATTAAGAGTGAGGGAAAGAAAACCACTTAAATTAAACCTGCCCTCAGCATCTACTTGTTTATTTATAATGTTTTCCCTTTTTCTTGTATCGTGTTTTTATAATAAAATGTAAATATTTATTATGATTACACACTATTTTGAATTAATTTAATGTATGAATTATCTTGTCACTGATAGTTGTATTTATTGTACATTTTAAATTATTTTATTTAATCAGCACTCTGGATGTCACAGTGATTAAGACTGTGGCAATATGATTTACAGTATTGGAGCTCTTAGGTACGTATTAGCATAAATGCTGGCAGAGAACTTTGATTTATTTCATACTACTGGTTGCAGTGATTCTTCTATTTTCCAATCTTATTTGCATCCTTAAAAAACATCACTTATGGTTCTCTTTTCAACATATTATGGTTTGGGACATACTAACTTTGTTTTTGAATACTATTTAAGGATATATATTTTGTGAATTGGGAAGCAGCTATAGTCAAACTCTCAAATGCACAGTCAACAATATACTCTCACCATTTACTCACCGGTCACTTGTTGTAAACCTGTTTAAGTTCTTTTGTTTGTTAAAGACAAAAGAAGATATTTTGAAAAAAGCTGTAAACCTGTAACCATTGACTTTTGTGGTAGAAAAAAACAATGAAAGTCAAAGGTTACAGGAATTTAGCTTTCTAATAATTTGTGCAACAGAAAAGAAACAAACACCATCAAGTTTAGAACAAGTGAAGGGTAAGGAATGATGACAGAAATTTCAGTTTTAGGTGAACTATCCCTTTAAGTGCTATTTTAAATGTTTTTCAAGGGTCATTAGCCTCTTAACTGGATAAAAATTCCAGATTTTGGGGTGAGAGTTAAGGAGTTAAAGACATTTGTGTTTCAGAGATATTCTTGGCAGATTATGACAAGTTTGAATAAACTCATACTACATTTGTAATGCCTATTGACTGCAGAAAACTCTCTGGGATTCTCTGAAAATTCTAATTCCGTCAGAAACAAGTATTGCAGAGATCTGTGCCCTTATTTAGTTTTCACATGCTTTTAATTTAACTTAACAAAAGCTAGTTATGCTGCTTCTCAAATTTTTATATGAAATGAGCTGAAATTAGCTTTTTTTCTGTAATTCTGTATTTTTTATACAAATTGTTTTATTTTTAATCCGCTTAACTAAACTTGATGGTTTTGTTTTGAGACAGCATGATAATGAAAGAATTGTGTAGCTGTCACTACCTGGGTGATGAATGTTCTAGGTATACTTTGCATGGGATTTCATTAAGAGGTCAAAATGTTGACAAAAAATGTAATTTTAGGTGTTTTAAAAAAGACTTGTTAGAGATTAATCTTGATTTAGTTTGTAGAATTAGAAGAGTTTAAAGTGAGGTTTTGAGGTTATGGCTTTGCAAAAAAGTAGCACTTTGGGCGTTGACAGCCTTATAAACAACGCTTGTTGCTTTGCTCAGTGAGCCAGATCAGTCTCAGTCAACACCATTATTAAAGCAGTTGTTAAGTTTGAACTGTAATAAATGAGAAAAAATCCAGTTGTCCAGAAGTGATTGAGAGTAATTGGCTTAACAACAGTAAGCTGTGTTCCAGGCAAGAGTCATTTACAAGCTAATTCAAATGAAAATGTTTTTATATAATTAGTGCAAAGTACTTTTTTTCTCAAGGCTTCCAAATGCCTAAGATAAGTTGAAATAATACAATTGTTATTTATAATTAATTATATTAATAAATTAATAACAACACAATTATGTTACACCAACTAATAATATACACGACTAATAATTGTTTGTTTATTTATTTGTTGTTTATTTATTGACTTTGGAGTGTACAGCTATCAGAAGCAGTGTATTTATAAATATTATTTCATTCATTCATTCATTTTCTTTTAGGCTTAGTTCCTTTATTAATCTGGGGTCACCACAGCGGAATGAATCGCAAACTTATCCAGCATATGTTTTATGCAGCGGATACCCTTCCAGCTGCAACCCAACCCTGGGAAACACCCACACACTCTTGCACATACTCCCATACACTACAGCCAATTTAGCTTATTCAATTCCCCTGTACCACATGTCTTTGGACTGTGGGGGAAACCGGAGCACCCGGAGGAAACCCACGCGAACACGGGGAGAACATGCCAACTTACCCAGCCGGGGCTTGAACCAGCAACCTTCTTGCTGTGAGGCCATTGTGCTACCTACTGCGCTAATGTGCTGCCCCTAAATATTTAGTATTAATTATAACTATTTTATGGTTAATTTTAAATGTAATGCATAATTATATTGTTAGTTTTACACACATTTGTTCATCTTTGTGGTCCATAGTTTGGGCCGGCCACTCAGATTTATCAAACAGCCCACAAATAAACTGTAATATCCACTTTTTCTTTCATATGCATTTCTAAAAGCTGCAAGACACATAAAAGTCAGTATTTCTCCTCATTATCTAACATTAGCTTGCAAACATGAGAGATGCAGAGTAGCCCTCTTTTTCTGACAGTGTAAAATATTTTGCCAAGTATACAGGCTTGACTTACGTGTAGTAAAACTTTTTAAAAATCTACATAAAGGGATAGATGTCCTAAAAATGAAATGTACAATTGAAGACTTATTAAGAATCATTAGCCCTCCTAAATTAGTAGCACCCCAGTATATATAATCTTTCCCCAATTTTGCCTAATAATTGTGAATTTAACTGTATGTCATCATTTAAATCTCACCATCAAGGGATTTCAACTCTTTTTGAGTTCACGAATGATATTTTGAAACCTGAGAAAATAATGCAAGTCAGTGGTGACCAGTTTCCAACATTCTTCAAAATATCTTCTTTTGTGTTTAATATGAAAAAAGTCATACAGGTTTGCAACTAGTAAATGGTGACACAACAGTTAAACTGCAACAATTTGAACCACCTTAATCTACCTTGATACAATATTGCAGTGTATCCATATGAACTTGCATGCCGTTCATGCGTAGGAATGATAAATGAGGACACGCTGCTCTTCATTCTGTCCCTGCGGAGACTCTTGTTTACTTGTGTAAGAGTGTTTGCTCACAGTTGTTTGTACCGGCAGCTACATCCATACATCTCTAAGCAGTCTAATGCCTCTCTGAATAGCAAAAAAAAAAAAATCTAAAAGTTAACTTTTTGGGAGCTGTAGAGAAACCCATTTACTGGAGAACTTCCATTTTACCCGGATGCACTTCAAGGGCTTTGCTGTTCTATTTCCGATTTCCACAAAGTTGATAAGCTCTCTACTCGTTTAAAAGCTCCAATCTTGCAATCCGGGTTGTCGAAACGTTAATGGCATTTGAGCTGGTTCTCTGCAAGGCCATGAATGCCAATAAAACGGGGGTGAAGTTATTGACGTTTGCAGAGGACGGAGCGTGTGATTTCGGTTTAAACGGGTGTCGGATTGAATTTAATTAATAGAAGTATCCTTGGGTGTCCTGGAAGGGTGGAGAAATAATTGCTACATATTGATATTTCCTCCTATACTGATCTCTATCTTTTCTCTCGTTTTTACAGTATGAATTTAAGGTGAAGAATATCAAAAAGAAGAAAGTCAACATCATTGTGTCTGTGGATGGAGTAAAAGTAGCCCTGCGGAAAAAGAAAAAGGTAAGCTTCTGTTTGTTCATTTTTCATTTTTGTTTGCTGTTAATTCCTGTTGTTTTAATTAGAGTGTTTTGTTCATTTGGAAATTAAAGCCATGTAATGTTATTTGAAGAGTTCAGATGCAAAAACCTTTAAGTGCAGTCTATAATTTCCATGAAAATTTTTTTTTTTTTCTCAGCCTGCTTTGTTTATGGTGAGTTATTTCACTTAAAAAGAAAAAGGACTTATTCTTTGCTATAAAAAACATGCAAAAAACATGCACACGGATGCCTGATAAAAATGCAAATTTTTTATAAAAATTTCGGACTGCATTGAGATACACACAATATATATATATTAAGTTCAGTTCAGTTCAGTTTATCTCAGTTCAGTGTGATTTAAAATCATTACTGAGAGTTTAAACACTGAAGAGCAAATTCATCGATGCGTAGCTCTACCAATCCTGAACCATGCGAGCCAGTGGCGACAGCGGAGAGGGAAAAAACTTCACCTGATGGGAGTGAAGAAAAAAAACCTTGAGAGAACCAGACTCAGTTGGGCACGACCATTTTAATTTCTCCGCGGGCCAAAAGTCTTGTGCAGAGCTTCAGTTACCGCGGTGGAGGCTGGAAGATGGCCTCAGCGAAGACTCGTCTGTCCCTGGAGCGTCGCTGGAATCAGACTCATGTTCTCCACTCCCCACGACCATCAGCGCACCAGCAGCTCAGGATATGGCCTGGTCCCGGATATGGAAACCTTGGGATCATCTCGTCGCTGGTCTTGGATCCATTCAGTGACTCCGCATAATCAGGGGACCTCGGGATGAGTATCCCCAGGTGAAAATAGAGAATAAAGAGAATAATTAGCGTAGCTGCTGTTCATAGTGTATATAAGCAAGATGCAGAAGCCTGTGTGGAACCCGCTAGGTGATGCATTGAGTGTATGCTTTACTAAACAGATAGGTCTTTAATCTAGTTTTGAACTGGGAGAGTGTGTCTGAGCCTCGGACATTACCAGGAAGGCTATTCCAGAGTGTAGGAGCCATGAAAGAGAAGGCTCGACCTCCTTTACTTGATTTTGCTATTCTAGGTACTACCAGAGTTTTGAGATCTTAAAGAGCGAGTTGGATTGTAGCAAGACAGAAGGTTGGTTAGATAAACAGGAGCTAGATTATTTAGAGCTTTATAGGTGAGAAGTAATATTTTAAATTCAATACGAAACTTAACAGGCAGCCGGTGTAAGGAGGATAAAATTGGGGTGATATGATCATATTTTCTAGACCTGGTCAGAACTCTGGCTGCTGCATTTTGTACTAATTGAGGTTTGTTAATAGAGGATGCTGTTCACAACAACGAATAACAACTCAATTTAAACCCGCAAAAAATAAATGGTAAATAATTGTAATTTGTATGTTTATTAATCCTTCGAATCGCGTTTAATGGAGAGATAAAGTTTTTTTTATACTTTTTCAGTTAGTCACAAACAATTAAATAACACAGAAGTACTAAGATAACAGTTTTTTTTTTTGTTTGTTTAGATAAAAACACAGATGCTCATGATAAGATTTAAATCACCTTTAATAGAACTTGACGATGGTGAATGTTGTAGCTATTATATTGTGTAACCAATGGGTGGCGACAAAAGACATCAAAATTATTTCACTGAATACATTTTCAAAAATGATATACCTATATAGAAACATGAGGTTTTATTAGTCAATTGTTGAATCATTAATTGAAAATAAATATGATATGTTGTACAAGATGTTAGATTTCTATATTTAGCATTATCAGAAACAATAGCAAATACTAAAACAGTATTTTCCTTTTTTCAGCTGGTTCTTTCTTGATTTTTGTTTTTATTAAAATTATATTTTCTAAGTTATGTTTGTTAAAACAATGTTGTATGGTTTTTGCAGTAATATATTTTATATATGGAAAGCAAATGATATTTGTCTCCCCCTTTTTTTCTGATTTGAAAAATGGTCAGATCTGTGACTTAACTGTAGTGTGATCTGAACTGTGAGATTTGTGATCCATTACACCACACACATATTTACCATATTAGGTAACCTACTATAGGTGTGCAATCTGACACAAAGATAATGACAAAACTCATAAAAATAAAGCTTCTTTATTTATAAGACAAGATCTAAAACAGATTCATGATAGAGATTAAGCCATAGAAAGGTTGTATAACTCGCTAAATGACGAAAAACTAGGGGGTCTGATATTTATCAGATCCCTAGTTTTTTGCGATTTAGCGATGAGAGTTACACAACCTTCCTTACTTACACATTTATTTTTCTATACTAACTTTTAAATATTTTTTCATTAATTAATTTTATGTGTTATTTTTTTATAATTACTGTATTTTTGTATTTTTTTAAAGTAAAAATTACCTGGATCAGCAACACAAACTATTTGGAATGTAGACCCATAAATTGTGTCTGTGTGTGTGTGAATGTGAGTGCGTGCGTGTGTGCGTGGAATGCTTAAAAATAATAATTATTATGTTACTTTTATGTACTATTATATAATTTTAAATACACAAAGCCTCATGAAATGCAGCATGAACTCAACATTTTCTAATTTTAGTAATCAGTGAGTTTTTAACGATCTTTAATTGGCTTTAATGAATGAATATTCTCTGCTATAAATTGTCGAGCTGTAAATTGAATCACTGTAAGTGTTCATTTCCAGTATGAATATATTTTGTAACATCCCTAGAGGAAACTTGAATCGGTGTCAGGTTGCTATGGGTGAACAGCATCAATTCTGCCTAATTTTTAGTAACAATAGCTGCAGGTTATTATTTTGTTGGGGGTGATGGTAGCCAGCATTAAGCTTAAAGTCTGAGGGTAACATGGTGTTTTAACATGGTGTTTTTGAGTTCAATTGAGAATAAATCCATGTTCACCCTTTGGCAAGACACCTTTCCTTACACTGTTTTCCAGGATGCTTTTGTCCTTTAGCAAGATGCTTGCCTCAAAGTTAATGGGTACAGTCAGTCCCTGCAATTTCTGCATCTTAAGTTACCCTGTGATGTTCATTTAAACATAAATTATTGATTTACACAGGTGCTTTATCTCTTGGTTTAATTTGGAGCTGGAACTTAAATGAGAAAATTGATAGAGCGCGCTTCTGCCTGGGATATATTATCATATATTAAAGCCTGGCTTGTCGTGAACTGAAATGATCACTTTAATTTCCTGCAGAAAAAAGAATGGACCTGGGATGAAAGCAAGATGATGGTGATGCAAGACCCAATATACAGGTGAAGAGCTTCATGTAATATCTCTTTATTTTAAGTGAAAGAGTTATAGCTGTGTTTTTTGAGAGTGAATGAGTAATGCTGTGTGTCAGTGCTGGATGGGATATGTTTGGTGGACAAGGAGAGTAAAACAATTGTCTTGTTTGCCCCTAAACTGTGTACCTGAATATATCATCCTCACAATTATGATAGCTGCGTTTGGACAATCAGTCAGTGAAAAATGAAGATTGACTGTCCTTTTATTGGCTGTTGTGACTCTTAAGTCGTCTTGTATATTCAAGTTACAGTATGTCTGAATGAATGGGAAACTGAAGCAATTCTTTTAGCTTTGAAAGAGACCTATTATGCTATATCACATTTATAAAAGGTTTAAACACACTTTTGTGGAAACAATCTGCGAATATGACCAGCTTCTATTTCTAAAAATGTATTAAATTTTTTTTATATAATCACACCTTATAAAATTATCTGTTGAAATACTTTACAGTGGGAAAGTCCCACCCATTGGTGACAATGGCTGTTTCTCAATTCCAAGTAGGCAAAGAATTAAATGGACTCATTGCATTGTTGTGGAAACCAGTCTTGCCAAGTTACCTTGGAAGAACAAACTGGGGAGACCGCAAGAACATAGAACGCGTCCTCTGAGTTTCAATATGCGATGTTGCGTTCTTCCCTGGTCCTTCCTTATGGTGTCATGAAATTCACCTGTTTTTAATGGAAAATTATTGAAACATTACAACATTCATACAACAATTTATCGTTTTCCCCATTTCACAATATATACTATGCATAAAGACCTTAAAAATATGTTGCATAATACAAATAAAACAGATTTTAATATGAATTTCATCAAAGGTTAACTTTTACAGTCTCATTTAGGCAAACTCCTGAGATAAATAAGTTATATCTCTGAACTTTAATAATAAATCTATATAAAATGCTGCACTTCCCACCTCCTTTATTCAGTCTCAGCCAACAGCCGATGTCTCCCTCAATAGCATTGGATGCTTGTTTTTGAATCTGCCCATATGCTGACACATAGACATTTGAAGCTTCCTCTTTTGAAAAGAGTGTTGGGAGCACTATCTTATTTGAATTTAAAGCTACAGTCACCAAAAAGCCACAATTACGATCCAAGCCTAAAAGGGGTCAATTTCAAAGAGTAAAACATTATTTGCTGGGTATTTTGAGCTGAAACTTCACATACATGCTCTAAGGACATTATAGACTTATTTTACATCAAAAGGGGCAAAATATGTCCCCTTTAATGATAATAAGTTAGAAATGTGCAATGTGACTTAAGCAGTGCTAACTTGAACCATGCATCCTTGCCTATTCTATGACCATTTACAACAGTATTTTCTTTAATGTCATAGCCTGACAGAGTTTACTGTCTTGAATCTAGACAGAATGAAGAAAATATCCCATCAAGCTGCTTGAGTTAACAACTCTTTTTGCCATTTTCTTTTTTGACTAACATCTGTGTAAATATAATTGTTTTAACACTACAGGTAGAACAGAAAACCTATTTCCCTGCTGTGTTAATGTAGACAAATTTGAGTTTTCTTTTCAGTATCTAACTCTCCATTGAAATCCAGCTGGATTGCAGAAACCCCAGTCAAATTGCATCTTGTTATCTCTATTATTTCTCCACTTGACATGAGACCTGCCACAGGTTTGCAGTTTTTTACTTAGTACTATTGCCATAACTTTGCTGCTTTTTGACTTGTTCACACTACAGGAACAGCTAAGAATTTTAACCTTTTTTTCACCGCACAGAACATTTTGGCATAGATCTGATTACCTCAGATTTGATTTGTTCTTCTTGTTTTGCATTTCCACTGCAGTTTAGTACCGCTATTCTACTGACTAAGATGCTGCCATTTTACATGTCTTTTTCTTGTGGTGGTATAAAAATGTTTAGTCGTGTGTGACCGTGATGCTGGTAGTGACGATTCTCCCTGAACAATCAATAATTAGTAGTGTATGTATGGAAAGTTTTGACAATGGTATAGCTTGTTTAGAACTTCACCCATGGTGGTACTGAAAACAAATTTTCAAGTACCCAAAAGGCACCCAAAAAGAAGCTGTACTGAATTGAATAAAGCTTCTACTCAATAGGGTTATTAGCTTTGACACAAGGAAGTTGTGGCTGGGACAATAAATTGATGCGTTGCAAAACAAGAAATGTTTCTGCTCACCGCTTTCTGAAATTTTCGAAAAGCATTGCAAGTATCTCTTTCACCGATTCTGAGGTTTTCAAACAGCCACACGCTGCCAACGCTGCCAATTCTTGCACATGCCACTTGAATGTAAAACAGTCATAAATAAAGTTAATGATTTGTTAATGGAAATGTCTTTAGTGAAATACAAGAGTGTTCATTGTTTACATAAATGCAGTGAAATAAAAGCAAGTTCTTTTCTTAGCCTCCATAATATGCAGCACTACAGATTATCATTAGGTAAATCACTCCTCCGTTTGTTGTGCCATTCAAAACTTTTTTGAGTTTGTTGAAGGCAGTGCTTGATTAGATTTATTGGTCAACTTGTGACTCTTCAGAGTTCATTGTTGACTGTATGAATGCAGTTAGGAAATTGAGAAAAGGGAGTGACAGTAAGTTCTTTTTTCCCGTGAAAGCTGCCACACATGCTTATCCATTGTGCTACACTTCAGATCAAGCTAAAAAAGTCAAAGACGTGCATGGTTAGATCGACATACGTTATGTAATTCTGCTTCATAAAATCGAGCAAACCCTCCAGTCACTAAACAGAACAATTGAATAAACGAGAGAGAGATTTAATTGCACTCCATTTCATTTAAGTAATTAGACAGTGGGAGGCTCAATTAACACTGAGACTAGTCTTTTGATTATGCAGATCAGGGCATCTAGTGTTTCTTTTTTTTTTTCGATTGAGAATTGCACAATCTACTCTTTGTATTGCAGCATATTAAATGCAGCTTGATAATAATATATTCTGAAGCATTTCAAGGAGAATAGAAGTGATTTTTTTTAGTGTTCTGTGTGTTTGTCTACTGTGTCTGTCAAACCCTGGATAATGAGATGTTGTGGTTAGAGTTCAAATCTCAGGATTAACCGAAAAATAAAGGCAGTGGTCTGAACCCTTGTGGTGATTGTCATACAGCTGAGACTGTAGACAAGGTCATTCTTACCTCCCAGTCGTTTGAAACACAGCCGCCGACTGTGTTCCTCTCTAAGCTTTTCTAAGGAGGCTGCAGGACCCAATTTACCACTCGCTGACAGACTTAATGAAAAATGAGAGTACTAGCGCACTATGTCATCAGTATTAATCTTCTCTTGCACTTATGGCTGGTACTAAGCATCAGGGTGATCCAGAGCTGGCAGGGAACAACTGCATTGTCACTAAAACTACTAGCAATGGAAAACGCAGGACTGTCTTTTGAGACTTAAAGTAAAAAGGATGACAGGCACCATGTTATAAAGCTCTAAATGGCTTCATGGCCATGACCTGATGGCTGCGATGCAGTGTTTGCTTGTGTCCACAATCCCACAGCCACCTGGAATACTGGTATTTTATCTCGGATTCAGTTGATCTCTGAGGCTCAAGGGCATTCAGTGAACCACGGTCAGTTTGTGTGTCTGGAAAAAAAGCACATACAGAGTTGTGAGAGCAGTTGGCGAAATAATGATTTGTTTTCCTTTATAGCTGCTTGTTAATGATCAAAGCTACAGTGCTCAGCATATATAAGTACACCCCTCAAAAATCTATCTTTTAAATTCATATTTTTAATAGGAAGCCATACAATATTATATTTGTGCATATACATTCGTTTAGTCTGTGCTGAAGCCAAATCTGGAGCTTATTTAGCAAAATACTGTAACTTCTGATAACGGTCTGAAAACTAGTACACCCAAATGTATGTAATAGAAAAATATTAAATAAAAATTCTAATAAAGAGAAAAAAATACAGAGAAGTTAGTTTAACATTTTTTTAGGTTAGAATTTTTATTTTAAATTTAGTTGTAAATTTTAAATGCATTGTTTTGCAATTTTTTGCCTGATTTTAATTGTATTATCTTTTCATTTCTAAATATGTTTGGTGACTAAATAGTAAATCTGTTATGTTTTAATTGCACCAAAATACATTGCCTTTATTCACTAAGAAATGTATAAAACTATTCTTTTTTAGGATGTTTTGGGGTGTACTCAATTATGCTGAGCACTGTATTAATATAACACTATATGAATTTGGAACTTTTTTGCATTTTATTACATTTTTTGCAGTTTAAGGTTTTTATGTTTAAACAGAAAATGCTTTACTGCTAAATACTAAAGCATTTAAACACTTGTGGACACAAAATTATTTATATTTAGTGTGTTTATTATGAAATTGGCATTTTATGTTTTAACAAACACATGTAGATTACTGAGTAAAAGGCTAAGTTCACACTGCAGGCAAATGTTTTGTGAAAAAAAAATGCACACATCATTGTGATGTTTTATGAATGAATTTCGGGTGGAGGAGCACAATCAGTCTTTGATGAGGCTAATTCATCCCAGACAATCATTCGTTTATCCCATCAGCTCAAGACCAAACCCCTATAAATAGTCAAACACGTCATACCTCTGTTTTCTCTTGACTTCAGCATCCCTCCTGCACACCAAGTCCACACTATTAAACCTGATAACTATTTAAATCTGAGGGGGGGAGCGTTCTGAAGCTGGACTAGATACTGCGCTCAGACCCTATCTCTCTCTGTCCTGATAAGGGGGAATAACAGTTAGGGTGTCTTCCCAAGCTCAGAGCCCTCTCCCTGCACAGCATGCCAAATGTGCATATTCTATTCAGTTAAATATCTGTGAGTGTGAACTCGTGAACTGTGCTGCAAACATCATCTACTCCTTAAAAGCATAGTAGAATAGCACAGAGGGCAATTACCTTACCACTGAAAGTTGGTTGTTCATTTTGAAAAATATTTGAAGGCAAATCTGGTGCTTGTTAACCAAACTGTTTAACGATTGTGGCACAAGTTGATCGCTAAGCTGAAGAGTTTCAGGAGGTGATCCATGCGGATGCGTTCGCAAAGGAGGCAGTCTGTCATTTTAAAGATGAACTTTCTTTCAGAGAAAAAAATGGGCAGGTGCTCAAGCACACCCCCCCGCACACGCCTGTTGTTTATAACAACGTAAAATTAAATAACTTTGCAAGCAGAGATAAACCAACTCCGCCTTCACAGTTCAGTCTGCAGTTGCTCATTAACCCTTGATGAGTTTACTACACCGGTGGACAGAAAGACGCACACTGTTGTTTATGAAATTCATGAAATACACCACAGTTGTCTCTGAAAAGGCCAATAATCGTTATTCATAATCTGACAATGTGCTTAGTTTATACAGTATGTACATTGTGTGCATAATTAGACATTTTGTGCGTTCCATAACTGTACTTTTGTGCATACGGGTCAATAAAGGACCATGATCTGCAGTGATCAGACTGCAAATCTAATATTGACCCCATTAATGACATCAATGTGAACAGCTATGCAAAAAAAACCCATTTATCTGAGCACTAAGCCTCGCAGTGTGAACATAGCCTAAGTGTTTACATAGTATACAATGCACATTTAGGAATCATGTCAATTACTAAGCTCAGATATTTATTAATTGTCATCTGTTTATGCAGAGGTTGATGTTAATTATTGGCTGTGTTTTTTTTTTGACTTTATGGGCTCTATTTTTAAAGTCTGAAGCGCATTGCAGAAAAGCATTAAGTGCGTGTCCGAATCCACTTTTGCTATTTAAAGGACAGAAAAATTAGATCTGTGACACGGCACATGGTGTAACACGGCTGTGCTTATTCCCTTAATGAGTAATGGGTGTTTTTTGATCATACAGTAACTCATTTATATTCACGACCCTTCCAAATATGGTCAATATGGAATTTCTGAATCTAGGCATATTTTATTGGAAATAAATGAGCATGTAAAATCATTTCAGAAGATTTGTTTTAACTCGCCTAAACTACAAACCTACTGGCACCTTTAAAATTGTGATTTTTATAGATGTACCTTCATATGTAATTGTCTTATAAGTGCATTTCCTTATTCTGATTTTATTATTCTCATTATTATTATTATTATTATTATTATTATTATTATTATCATTCATCTTCTTTTCGGCTTAGCCCCTTTATTGATCCGGGGTCACCACAGCGGAATGAACCGCCAACTTATCCAGCACATTTTTGCACAGCGGATGCCCTTCCAGCTGCAACCCATTTCTGGAAAACATTCACACACACTCATTCACACTTTGACAATTTGGCATACCCAATTCACCTGTACCGCATGTCTTTGGACTGTGGGGTAAACTGGAGCACCTGGAGAAAACCCACGTGAATGCAGGGAGAACATGCAAACTCCACACAGAAACGCCAACCTTCTTGCTGTGAGGCGACAGCACTACCTACTGCGCCACTGCGTCACCGGCTATTATTATTATTATTATTTATATGCTATTTATTACATTGGAATTTTGGTGCCGCACTTACAATCTCAGATTCAAAATTGTACTTTTTTTTTTTGCAGTCATTTATTTTGATGCTCAAATCCAACCACAAGTACATCTGTTTGTAATCACTGAACGTTGTTGTACTGAATGAATATTACAATTCAGCCTTGAATATTAAGCCATGCAATAATTCTGTTCATCAACACTTCATCTTTCCTGGACCACAGTGCTGGGATTGCTCCAAAGCAGTAGCCAACATCTAAATCAGCACAGTTCCCCTGATTGCTTCATCTCACTGGAAACATGAGAGCATTGAGTCCCCTTTACAATATCAAAAGCTTTCTCCATCATCCTTGCTCAAGGGTATACATGTAAGCTAGTGTGCGCTTGTTCGTGTTTGTTTGTGCGTTGAGGAGACTCTAGCCATTAGTGGTGTTTTATGAATACACTCCCATTAGTCCAGGAGAATCCTGAGAATACATGACTCCATGATTAAATTAACCCCAACATGATGGATACCTCAGATATGTACTGGTGTCTTCATGTTTATGCAACTTTTTCAAAATTGGCAGGCATGTGATCTCATACTGCAGATTGCAGTCATACAGTGTAAAACTTTGGGCCTTAATATACAGCCAACGCAGTGTGGTGCCAGGCACGACACAAGTGTTTTATTTCTAGTTTTAGCCCGGCGCAGGTATCATTTTAACGTTTTGCACCATTATGTTTAAATAGAAAACGTTCTTTGTTCATATATCTTACTTTGATTATAAGCTCTGTGGAAATAGCAGTGTTTGGACGGCATTTTAGATTTCTCTGCTATAAAATGACAGCACATCTGGCCACGCTCCTTCGCTGCACAGGGTGTATGCATGTGGTGAATGTGTGTACCACAGAACATTTTATTTAGTCCTTAAAGTAGCAAAGGTGAATTCAGACATGCCTTTAGTGCTTTTGCACCATCTGCTTAAGACTTTGCACATAGATCATTAAAATAGAGCCCATGGTCTGTTGGTTCACATTTCCTTCAGTAAAATCTACAATAACCAATTACATGTTCGTAACCATGCCTAATGATTGAAGACTTTATTGGTTAGTTTTGTAGTTTGTATTGGAACATTTTCAAAGTTAACTTGAGCTGCTACTTGAAAATGTTGATTAAATATTCCTTGACTTTGTGTACACTATAAAACCCAACAGTCAACTTTATCAAATGAAATGAGTGTAGTTAACTCAAAATGTACTGAAAGTTAATTCTACTCACTTGAAAAGAGTTGCAAGTTCACATGTTCAAATGAAGCAAGTTCACAGTATTCATATAGATGAGTTTTTTAACTCAAATGGTTTGTTGCAGTCGGTTTCCTTAAACAGTTTGAGTTGCCTTTGAGTTTTACAGTATTTAGTTGGTTTGAGTTCTCTTTATTTATTGGGTTTTACTGTGCTCAAATTGTAATTGCTCAAATGGATTAGGTTCCTGGTACTCATTTGGATTAATTTTTTAACTAAAATAATTTGTTGCAATCGGTTTCCTCAAATGGTTTGTGGTTTTGGGTTTTACAGTGTGGGGTTATTGTGGATTAACACTGTACAATAAGACTCCAACATATTTAACATTAATTAATTCAGCTAAATTCACAATGAAAACTACAAAAAAACATTTATCTCTAATAACTTACACTATAAAAAATGTAAGTGATTTCAACGATCCGTAACCTGATTAACGGTATGTTTCCGTACGGCGAATAACCGTAAATTGACTTTCCCAGAATTCCCTGCATGGCACATAACTTTTTTGCATTTTGTTGACATTAATATGGATCTTTTTAGTTGTTTCCCCATCAGTTATGTACATTATAGATTTATGATACTTCTAATGTTGATAAGCAATGTTTATTTCATGACTTTAATTTTATGCGTGTTACCATACTGGTGTTTAGTAGCTGTGTGAATGACACTGAGCACCTTCTATATGCTGATACTCTTTTCTGCTTGTGGGAAAAGTTGATTGTGATGACCATTGGCTCATTATGTAATTTCCTCATCACCACCTGCATGTGGGTGTGCTAACGTGTCTAAATGTGTAACAAAAGATGTATAGATGTTGGTTATTCAATATACAGACATTTTACCACTATAAATTAATAAAATACGGTAGTATTTGTAGTATTTGTACACAGTACAAGTATTTGTACTGTGTTTTTAACGGTAAAGTACTGGCAACCACAGCTGCTGTTTTTTTACCGTAAATTTTGCGGATTTATTTTTTACACTGTAATTAACTACTAATAAAGCATTAAAACTGTAGCCTGAATCTGATTACAAATCACTGTCCTTTTTAATGGAGTTAATTACTAAATATATTTAATAATAAAATTCAGTTGTATTTTTTTTTAACTAATGTTAACATGGTAACTAATCATTTAATTTTTTTTTCACTATTGTGTTTAATCCAATAACTATATTAATTAATGGGTCTTTAATGTAAAACTATTGTACTTTATAATCATTTTGCAATTTAATTTGGTTGAAACATTTATTTACTCTGAACATGTATACAGAATAAAAGCAAAACACTTAGTATTTTTTGTTATTATACCTGTAAAAGCACAATTTTTTGCAGCTTAGGTGTGATAATACCGTTTACCGTGATAGCATAGCTAATGAAATACTTCTGTCATTGCAAGAGGAGGAATACATAACAGTATATACTAAGCGAAAAGCTCGCAATCTCAAGATAATAAATAATAAGGGCTGGGTTTTGTGTCTACAGGCTGTGATCAATGTGTTTATAAGTCTCCTGCCTTGAAACGTTCACTTAATCCATATACATATAGTGTGTGCGGCTGATCGCTCTCTGAAGAGGAGACAAGCATTTGAATCAGGCCACACATCTTAATTGTAAATAAGCCTTTGAATCTGGCTCATCTGAACTACATTCGCTGTTTGAATAACAAACACTGCAAGCCTACACGGACTGTGGAATGGCAGGTTTATAATTCCTGGTGTATTGGAGAGTTGGATTAATATGCATCTTTCAGTTTATCTCTTGCAGCAAACAGAACTTTATTTGTTGTATGTATTCCTTGGGAGTGTTTGTTGTGAGACGAGAATTTCATATATTGCTTTGTGTATAATTTAGCCAGCCCTCAGTATAATTTAGGTCTCAAATCACAACAAGCATAAACCATTGTTTGCTTACTGCTCGTCTGTTTGAAATGCGTGTTATATTTGGTTGTAATTTAATAAATGTGAAAAATGTCATCCTAACATATTTTACATCCGCTCTTATATAAACTTTGTTGATGTTATTATATTCATTGCTTATTGATGTTAGTTCACAGTGTGTTTGCCGATGTTAATAAAATCAGTGCAGTGTTTTGCTATGTATTATACCTTGCAGAATTGTAGATTTATAGGATAAAATGGGTTAGATGTGTTTTTTTTTTTAAGCACAGGCTCATTCGAAGTGCATTCTTCAGCCTATGCTTAAAAAAAAAAGCCTCATTGGATAAATCCAGCACAACAATGCATATCTTAATATCAATTTCATTTTTTTGTTTACTCAACTTCTGTGAAGCAGTTCTGTTGACTTGAAAGAAGTTGTTAGTTATACAGTAAATGTTTAGTTGAGTCCACTATGACTGTTAAGATTTTTTTCTGTAACATTTTTTTTATTTGTGCCAATTTCAAACAATTGCCAGTAAACTTAAATATCAAAAGTTGATTGAACAAGTTAAAGGAAAATAGTCGCATAAACCTTGAAACTGCAATAACTGTAAAAAAAAATGTAAACACGGAGACAATACCAACTAAGTATTTATTCCAAAGACCAATTTTAGAACAGTGTTTTTTTAAAGGCCTGTTTAATGCAAATACATAAAATAACCATCATCATGACAATATACAAATTATAGTTCTCCCATTGTTTATTTCCTTTTGTCTCAAATTCACATAAGATACTTTTTTCTTTGAAGTCTTGTAGGTGTTTCTACACCTGTGGAATAATCCAATATTTCTAGCGCTCACTTTGACAAACAGCTGAGGAACATCCCGCACAGTCCCGACTCCCGAGCACACACACTCGGCCACAAATCCTGTGTCTGCTTTCACAGCTCACTGAGGCCTGCATCGGGCTGATTCTTTAAAAGAGCCGTTTCAGTATGCAGACCACCAAAGTAGCTTATTCCTCAGATTCACTCACTGTAGCGTTGGCTAAAATGAAGCATGAAAATTCAAAAGAGCTCGGTCTAAATGCCATCTCATGCCTTCATAATACCTGCTTTATTAGCTTCTCATTCTCATGCTGAAGCCGTGGACTATAATTGGGTGAGTGTTGGAGAAAATTTTATCATGTAGGCCATATTTCTACTGCCTGAATGTTTTACTCTTATAAAGGAGAGATTGTTTCTTTTTCTTAATTTAATGAGTCTTAATATAGTGGTGCTGTTTCACTTTATTGTTTGCTTAATTTAATGCCACCCACGCATTAACCTGATTGGAGGTCAGATACAGAAGGTCGTTTACACTTGATTTTGATATGGATCCCAAATGCATTTGCTTGTGATCATTTTTTTGAGGAGTAATTGGCTGCTGAGCTAGTGATTATGTCTGAAATTCAGAGTGGTTTTGAATTAATGCATTAAAGTTAAAGTGATGCACTCAAAAATGACTTTTGCTGCTTGTTCAAGCTACTTATTTTAAATGAATTGAAACAACACGATTCTTTTTTTTTGGGGGGGACAACTTAATTTTTTATGTTCAATCCACTTAAATTTTTAAAAACAATTAGGTTAATTTAATTAATTTGTGTTGGGACAACATGTAATTGTGTGGAACCCAGCATTTTTAGTGTTTTTCTGATACAGTACATTTCGTATGTGTATATGTGACCTTGGACCAAAAAAAAAAAAAAAAAAAAACAGATATAAATTGAGATTTATACAACATCTAAAAGCTTAATAAATAAGCTTTCTATTGGTGTGGAATGTAGGACAGGATATAAAATTGGCTGAGATGCAACTAATAGAAATTCTGGAATCTGAGGGTTTGAAATAGGACTGCAGAATATATTATTTCTGCATTGATGTGACAATATGTGTATCCGCAATAGTCACATCACAGGATATGAATTGTTGAGTTCATGGCTTATATTTGATAGAGATTATAGTTGATCAGCACAACAGTTGAGAATACATGAGATTTTTGATGAGTTTTTGCAAAGTTTAACCATAACAGAGTAAAACTTTATCACTGGCAAGTGTTTTAAAGGCATTTCAAGAGAGTTTAAAGCATTCAAGCACAAAAAAAAATCATTTGTAACTTTAATGAAGAATATTTTGCTGAATTAATATAATGAAGACAATAAAGTGTTATTTTACATTTTACATTTCTGCACCTGAAAACTGTTTTGACTATGGAAAAGCATAAAGCACGGTTTATTTAACTTATTTTTGCTAGCAGTTTGTTTAATATTTTTTTATACACGAGTTACACCCTTACAAAATCAGCTCAGTCAATCTAAATAAATAATCTGTTGAAATTGTATTCATATAACAATATACACTCACCAGCCACTTTATTAGGTACACCTTACTGTTACTGGGTTTGACCCACTTTCGCCTTCAGAACTGCCTTAATCCTTCATGGCATAGATTCAACAAGGTACTGCAAATATTGCTCATAGATTTAGGTCCATATTGACATGACAGCATCATGTCATTTGTCAGCTGCACATCTATGATGCAAATCTCCCATTACACCACATTCCAAAGGTGCTGTATTGTGTTGAGGTCTTGTGACTATGGAGGCCATTGTCTTGTCCAAGAAACCAGCCTGGGATGATACACGTTTTGTGATAATGCCTGTTGAGTATGTGCGAATTGTAGCCTCAGTTTTCTGTTCTTAGCTGATAGGAGTGGCGCTGATTGTGGTCTTGTGCTTCTGCAGCCCCTCCGCCTCAAGATTCGACATGTGACTTACTGTTTCCTTTCTATCAGCTGGAACCAGTCCGGCTATTATCCTCTGACCTCTGGCATCAACAAGACTTAGAACTGCCGCTCATTGGATATTTTCTTTTTTCAGACCATTCTCTGTAAAGCCTAGAGATGGTTGTGCAGGAAAATCACAGTAGATCAGCAGTTTCTGAAATGCTCAGACCAGCCCTTTTGGCACCAACAACCATGCCATTTTCAAAGTCACTTAAATCACCTTTCCCCATTCTGATGCTCTGTTTGTACTGCAGCAGATCTTCTTGACCATCGCTGTTTCTCAATTCCAAGATTCCGCATTCTTGTGAAGACAGGTCTTGCTCAGTAGATGCGAGAACAGAACACATCCTGTAAGAAATGAGATGCTGCAATCTTCCTGAAGGTCACTTGACCTTCGTGCTTTTTTAAAATATAAAATATATACAATGCAGAAAAACCTTACAAATACACTTTGCACTATTTATAAAAAAAACAGATTTTGATATGAATTTCAGAAAATAATCTCCCTTAATGTTTATTCCATTATTAATATTTTCTTGGTAGTGTTTATATTCACTGTTTTATTTTGGGAATCTCCTGAGGTAAATAAGTTTTATTTCTGAACTTTAATAATAAACCTGTATAAAATGCTGCGCTTCCCACCTCCAGTCGCAATGACTTCTGGGACTTATACAGAGAGTTCGGTGCTTAAGTCTGCATTCCTGCGTCTTCGATATCCACAACACATCAAGGAACTTTCACGCGTCCTCTGTACTTGCGGTCCTGAGTATTGGAACTGAACTTTGGCAGTGGATGACGACATTACACGAGAATACGAGAATGCAAGATCGCTGAAGAACACATATTGAGAAACAGCCCTGGTCTACATGCCTAAAAGCATTGAGTTGCTGCCATGTGATTGGCTGCTTAGAAATTTTCGTGTACGAGAAGTTGGCCAGGATATCGCAGAAAATCAAAATATCGCAAATGTTTTCAATATCATGCAGCCCTAAAAATGTTTTTTATAAAAAATCTAAACAACTTGAGAAGATTTGAAAGTTGTTCAAATGAAGTATTTAAAGCTGCATTTTACTTATGAAAAAAATTAAGTTTTGATATATGCAGTAGTAACTTTATAAAAATAATATGCAATAATTATGCACTGAAGGACATTTGTTAAAGGGCTCCTGTAAAGTGTGAATCTCCAGGGGAAGGATGTGAAGACCAAGTTATGGGTGTTGGATTTTAGCATAAGTGCAGTAATCAAGCAATAGTTAGTGTCACTCTTTTGTGTGTACTAGTGCATTTTATGTTATTTGCCATTCAGAGCACATGGCATTACTGTGAAATGTTGCTTTAAGCACACCCTGATAAGTTCAATTATCCAAATTGTTTCCTGCACTGTACAGCCTTTGAAAGCTTTGATCACTGACACTGAAGTTTAAGTCAATGCAAATGTAGAACTTCAGTTCAAAGAGAGACGACGTTTTTGGCTATTTGCTTTTTTTCTGCATTACTGAAATAGTTTTTTTTTTTCCAGTTTTTTAAATTAATTTCTTGTGTTTTCTACTTTACTATTTACTGTTCAAAAGTTTGAGGTCAATGCAACTTTTATTTCCTTTTAAGAACTAAAATGTATTCAGTTGATGTTTAAGACAATATAAACATTTATAATGTTAATTTAGAGAGAGATATAAAGTTAAGGACAGAAATTAATTTTTCTCCAAAGTGATGTTTAAACAGTTACACACAATCCAGACACAATTCTTGGAACACTTTACCATAAGGTTGTATTAGTTAATGTTAGTTAATGCATTTACTAACACAAACAAACAATGAACCACACATTTATTACAGTGTTTATTAATGTCAGTTAATGAAAATACAATTGATCATTGTTAGTTAGTTAACTCACAGTGCATTAATTAGCATGAATTTGAATGTAAATAATGCATTAGTATACATGCTGAACTTTTCAATTGTATTTTTAATACGTTTATTTTATTAATACTGTACATGCTGTACAAGTATTGTTCATTATTAGTTAATGCTAGTAAATACATTAAGTCATTACAAGTCATTGGCCAATAATGATTTGTTTTGTAGAAAATAATAAAAAAAAAATCTAATAATATTGACCTTAGCAGCTTTTAATTTATATGTATGCACTATAAATAATGCTATACTGCGATTGGGGTTGCAACAATTAACAGATTTCACTGTTAATCTCGCTTTAATTCATCATGGTTAATTAATCGTAAAGGCTTTTCAATACTACGTTTCTGTACAAAACTAAACAGCTGCAACTAAACAAAGTTATGCCAACTTTGCGCTGGTTTAAAGTTTAAAACTTTACACCAAGGCTAGTATGCTGGATTAATTATGGCTGCGGCTATTAACTAAGGGCCGTTCACGTCAGTCGTTTGCGTGCACAAGTTTGTTTGTTTTTCTTTGCCATTCACACAAAGAATGGCATTGAAAAAATGGTGCGAGCGCAAGGCGAGTCACGTGACAAGAACAAACTGATCAGCTTCATGCTTTGTACAGTTCTACATACATTTCTACTAAAAAAAAATACTGAATGAAATTTACAAACAAAAGTTCATAAAAAAGTGGATCAATAGTGCCTTTAAGACAGAGGTTCAGGGGCCTTTGACTACATTTGTTCTCTTTAAAAGGGAAATACTTAGCTAATATGATGCTTAGATTTACTAGACAATTATTCTTATTTTTAATAATTTATTCATTGTTCTGTCATTTAATTTCAGTGTAAAATTATTACTTATGTTAATATGTCAACAGCTTTTTTCATTTATTTTGGGTCCAAAGAGAATAATTAATAAGAGAAAGAGAACTGTTGTTTTGTGCTGTATTATTTAGTTACTGAGCAGCAATAAATAACACTTTAAAATATAAAGAGTTTTCATGTGATTTTCTAAAATATTAATGTTTTGAAATTAATGAATGCATAATAATCGTGATAACCGTAAAACTGTGATTATTCCTCACTATAATCGTACAACAAAAATCTATAATCGTTTCATTCCTAACTGTGATTTTTGTTTGGTATAATACAATGCAGTTTGCTAAGTGACTTATTTCTTTAATAACGTCCTTCGAACTTGAACAATTGCTGATTTATGCATTTTATTTCACACTCTGTTGGCGACTTGTCATGTTGAGAGCTCTTTCAAGAAATCTGCTTTGTGTTTTTTCTGTTGTATAAGTTGTACAGATGTACATGTCCACTCACAGTAAGTGTACATAAAGTACAGAGCGTTTTCAGCCTGGCAGGAGCTTTGTGTTTAAGGCCTGTACAGCGATGCATAACCCAGCATGAACTGTTGAAGAGTCAGCGGTGTCACATTTCCCAAAAGCTTTCTTTTATTTAGTTCACTTTCCCCAGATTCTTCTTCTAAATCCTGCTACCCTTTATCAGTTAAGTGCACAGGAAAGATCGCAAGCCCCTCTGGGAAATCTTTTCCTTACTGACTCAAGAGTCTAGTCGTCGACATCTTATTAAACTTCTGACTTGTTTCCATCTACATGTTGATCATTTAATCATTTCCTTCAGTGATTCCATGCCTCTTCACAAACTTTTGCTTAATAGGAACATTCTTTCTTCAACTTTAGTTGCTTTTTAATTACTTGCATGCTTTTCATATGGGATAATGGTTATTTGCTGCAGTAATGACGTGCGTTCAGGTTTATTAAAAGTTTTGAGTGGATTGCAAATTTAGTAGTTCATTAAGAGACACACATATCACATTGCACTTTTATTGCAGTCAATTACAATGTTTTTTTCCATGTTGAACACAAAGATTTATTAATGACTTATTAATTAAACAGTTTTTTATTCAATTTTTGTTTGCTTTAAAGGTGCCCTATAATAAAAATATAAGGCATAAGATATGTTGAAATACATCTTTTATTAATTTTTCGTGTTTATTGTGAAATTTGATGCGTATATGTCTTAACTAAATAGCTGAATTGTGTTAGATCACTCAGCTCAACTGTCATCTGTTCATGCAAAGGTTGATATTAATTTCTGACTGTGTTTTCTTTGACTATATCTTCAAAATGCAACCTGATACATCTGTCACTCTATTTTTTTAAGCTCAATTATAATTTAGTCTTTATCCACAACAAATCTGGTGAGCAAAATAGGTTGGCGTTACCTTTATTGGGTTTATAGTTGTCCTTCAAGCGACACATCAGAGCAAAACTCATTTATATTCATGACATGAGCCATATATGGTCAATTATGGACCTTCTGATTCTATGGGTTTTTTAATGAGTAATAAATTAGTTTATAAAACTATTTCTGGAGATTTCTAGAGAAGCAATAAACCTACTATTTAAATATCAGAGAACAATATAACATATTAATCCAATGCAGTACACCTTTATTTTTTTCAAAAAAACTATTTTAATTGGTCTTAAAATTACCTTTGGATACAGTAATGTATAATCAAAATAACGTTACCTTCCTCTTCAAAAGCATCTCTTCTCTTCATTGATAACAACTCAAATTAAATCCATCAATAGCAAACGTAAGCATCCAATTATCAAATCAATTCTCAAATCAAGTCCAACTCTACAATTGCTTTTTTTGCAGGCTGTTTCAATTGGATACTAATAACAATAGAGTGCAAAAGTCAATTTCCTGCTAAATAAACAACCTCATCAAAAGTAAGACTGTGAATATTTGCAAAAAAATGTCAGCCTGTCTGTAATTGTGCATATAAAAGCATGCATATAAAGAACCACAAAGATAAGTATGTGTTTCATCAAAAACACTGAATGAAATCATTGTAAATGTAGGTTTGGATTTGACATGTCTGTTACTCGATGACCTTGCTGCTTTCTAAAACTCCAAACTCAATCAGCAGACATTTTCATCAGCAGATTGGATGAGGGAAAGCCAACTGGAAAACTGCTGACACTGGCTGATTGGAATTGATACTGGATAGCATATTTTGTGCCATGCAATGCTTCGCTTCGCCAGTGACCTGGTGTTAGCACTGTAACATATTGGCAAAAGTTAATGCAAACAAAAATTCAGTTTCATCTAAAGCTAGACGCTGCAGGCAAGGTCTGTTTTTCATGCACCTCTCAGTTTTGAGATTCATAGCTTTTTGGGGGGCTTTTTCCAAATTATGCAATAGAAAAGATTACATTCAGATTACACAGTGAAGTGTTTCTTTTGTGTCTGTAGATTTCAATTACTGAACATAATTTTAAAGGTTGCTTTCTCAAAATAGGTTTTTTTATTCTCCTGGACTGAGGCACCGATCTCCACTTCAGCAGCACTTACAGTTAATTCTAGACAATTTAGTTATTTTTGTCTGTCTCTTCATAGTATTTTTGAATTATGGAGGGATAAAAAAAAGAATTACAAAATCTCCTAAAACCTTTGACTTAACTTACATTCCCGAAAAAAAGCCTCAATTCTCGCGTATAACAAACCACTCACCATGACTTTTTCCCCAGTAAACTCTTTAAGTGCCCCTATTATACATTAAATAGGGTCATATTTTGGTTTTAAGGGTCTCCAACAGCAGGCTGATATGCATGGAAGGTCAAAAAACATTTTCATTGTCTTATAATATGCGTTTATTTTTACCTAATCCTCCCAGCGACTCCCATATGATTCGTTCAGCGATTCATTTGTACCAAAAGCCCTCCTTAGCGCGAAGCTAATCTTCGCTGATTGGACCGATGAAAACCTGTTGCAATTAGTCGACAGTGTTCAGCACTAGAAATGCCCACCATGGCTTATCAGCAATATTGAAGTAGTCAGAGTGCATAGTGTATGTGTGAGCATACCTGCCGACACTCCTGTTTTTTTTTTGGGAGTCTACCATATTTCAGACCCATCTCCAGCCACCCACCCTTTTTGTTATTTATCCCGGAAAACTCTTGTAATCTCAACCACTGTAATCTATTGAACACATGACCATTTTTCTTAGAAAACATGGATAAAGCAACCCAGGCTCATTCTGAAAACATAGTCCCGTGGACATTTCTGGAGACTGCAAATTATGTAGCAGGAGGTACGTATGGCTGAATTTAGTTTTTAAGTAAACGATACGGGGTGGTGTGACGCCGTTCCTTTTTGCGCTTACCGACTGACCGCTTACCTCCGTGCGGCTTTCCAGTTTATACAGTTAGCTTGTCGTGTACGCCGGCGGACTTGAGATACAGAGAGAAGCTGACCACGACAACGATGACCGTATTCGAGTTCAGGGAAGAGGGGTTAAAGAAATCAGGTAAGACAAAATGGAATGCAAAAAATAAAGTGAACTAATTCATAACAAGGTGAGAATGTGGTAAAATCCGAAAACGTGGTAAAAATCAGACGAGAGCTTTTCTTTTTCTGGACGGCTTTTGTAAATTGTTAGTTAAGTTTAGGGAAGTAAGCGGGTGGGCGGGTCAATCCGTAAAACTCATAGGGTTTAGGGAAGGAGGAGGAGGGTGGGTCGGCCGATTGGCCAGTCGCCCAGTCAATCATTCAGCCAGTCAGACAGATGGTCGTTTGACAGTGGCCTCTGGTGGGTTTACGCAAAAACAGCGCGGGTGTGAACGCCACTCGTGAGAGACGTTCGAGATGTGAAAAAGTGCACACAGCGGCCTCTCGTGGATTTACGAAAACAAAAACTGCAAAAATACATACCTCCCGGGACGTATTTCACGGTCTCCAGAAACGTCCATGGGACTACATTTTCAGAATGAACCTGGGTTGGTCTAAAGGTGCTGTTGACTTGAAATTTTCAGCAGATGTTCATAGTGACCAAATAAATCCATATATGCAAAGAAAACTAATTTAATTAGTTTACAGTATAAATTAAATTATGTGTAATAAAATAATGTGAGACAGTGAAAGAGTATTGAACACATGAAAGGGAGGTGTAAAAAGGCAGTGTAAGCCCAGACAGCTGTCTCTAAAATCTCTAAAATAGTCAATAAATATCCCTCAAATTGGGAAGTATGATTTCCATGTATGTTTTTTATTATTTCTTTCACAAAGTGATGGCCGTTATGTTATAAAATACACTAAATAACATGAACTAATGGAACGACAGTGTAAAGCAGTGGTTCTCAAAGTGGGGGTCGGGACCCCCCCAATGGGTCGCGGGACAATGAAGGGGGGTCGCCTGATGATTTCCAAATATCTATTAATTTTTATTAAACCTTAAGAATTACCATATTTTATCCATAACCTACTAAAAATTAAAAAAAAATTGTTGTTTATAGTTACTATATAGTTACTATAGTAGCTCATAGTTACTAGTTCTATTGGATTGCAACCCCTGGGGTAATCATTATATATAAGACTTAGCAATAGCGTCAGATGCAGCAGATTGATTTTATAATACCAGGTTAAACTTTCCGTCACATTTACAGCACTTGCATGCATAAATAAACGAAGAATAGACTTGGGTCTATTGGTGTGTGTGCGCATTTGCATGCAAGTTTTCTGTATTTATAACCACCTCAGGGGATATTGGGGGTCGCGAGTCGCTGGCATTGTTATTTTGGGGTTCACTGGCTGAAAAGTTTGGGAACCCCTGGTGTAAAGTATTAGCAGTGTACAGCATGCAAAAGAGCAAATTAAATTCAATAATGTCTCAGGTGTATGTACATGTAAACCAAAGCAATTTAGAAAACATCATAAAAAACTGTTAGCAGTGTAATTAATTAGTTAATGTAATTAATCAAATATGGAAGTTCAGTGATGCATAGTATTTCCACCCCCCATTCACCTGCGGTTCTTTTTTGCCATAAGGTCACACATAATTTTTGTTCATTTATTTTGCCATACTTTGCTATTTAAAAATCTCACAGTCTAATCGTCTGAGAAGAGTCCTGATGGGCTGTTGTTGTTGTGTGTGTTTCTTGTGGAAAGTCGCAGATGAATGCCATCAATTTATGTGGCAGACGGCGCTGTATCTGCACTCCCATTTGCTTAAAACCTCACCGCACAGCACATTCAGCTTGTAGCACTGCATCCCATATTCATGAATACATAAAAGGTCCACCACATTGGTCTTTTAAATGAGCCACCGGAGGCTGTGAGGTGTGTGGCTAATGAAATGTGCCCATCACATCCTCTGTTTGTGTGTGATTACCGTCAGGCTGCTCTGAATGGCTGTTGATAAAGAAGAAAATGGTGAAGGTTTTGCCCTCAGGAAGGCTTATTGCATTGACGGAGAGTTGATGCTATTGTTTTTATTTTTTTAGGTGTTAAAATCTATTCTTGGAGACTTAGAAAGTCATAAAATATAAAGTTTCTTTGGTCGAAAGCGTCCTGGAGAACCCTACAGGAAATTCATATTATATGTAAGACCAGGCTAACCTGATAGATGTACATAAAAATGTTCTAATATTACACATAGTTTGATCTTTAGCCAACCTTCTAGAAGTTAGAGCAGAGTGCCTTAGATTAAGTTGAAACATAGTAACTTAAGTAATTTCAACTTAAAATATCAAGTTCAATCTCATGATATTTTGTTGTTTTGAAATATAGTTAATGTATTTTTATTAATTTAAAGTAGCATGAAATCATGCTCCCATGACTTATTTGTTGATTAATTTATGTATTCCTTCATTAGTTAATTCATTCGTTTTTACAGTTATTTATCACAGTTTTTAAAGTAGTCACTTCAATTTTAGAAATTAGACTGCCTGTCTTTCTATCCATTCATCCATCCACCCATCTATTATGGATTCGAAACTGAAATATTTTAGTTAAATTCAAGAATAATCATGAAATGATATTTATCATTTAAAATTATTTAAAAATTGTGGGGTTTTTTTTTTTTTGGCAGTTTTTGAAAATTGAAAATTAAAGGGCTTTTTGTGTTTGTTTAACCTTCTCACACCTACGATCACACTGGTGTGATCAGCCTTGGCCTCTTCTCTTAAACAATGCTAACTGCTAAATTCATATCTGACTGTGCGCGCCGAGGCACAGAAAGAGGTGCGTAACTTTCACAATTTAACTGTGCTTTCAACCAAATTACATTTATTTGGGATTTCAGACATTCAAATACACATAACTACATGCAAACATAGCATTTAAGGTTTATAAAATAAACGCAGATGTCTATGGAGACAGCAAAATTTGTTCTTTTTTTAATATAACTTGACAATATATACAGACAGATACACACTGTTAATGTTAATAGAATATTTTTCTGTTACTCTCCCAGATAAACAGTTGCTTACCTTCATGTATTTCGGCAGAAAATTATGAATAAATATGATGTAAATCTAGCAGCTTGCTGCGGTTGTTGCTAGAAGGGATACAGCTGTGATCAAACCTTAACGAGAAGTATTAATATTATTATTTTTTAAATATCGCATTCATTGTATTTAATTAGCATCTACCCCTTCCTCAAACCCAACCCTTACTGTAATGTAACAATATTATTTGTTGTACTGTTTTGTTGTCACAAAAAACATGAAGTCTAGATATGAAACAGATGAGGATACAATTTTATTAGATTATGCTATATTGACGTGAGTATCCTCAGCTGTATCCCATTTAGCTAATAAAATAAAATGAATGCTTAATTTAATAAATAAATATTTGTCGTTATCTCTTGATCGCAGTTACAAGTTCGCCATTACCTGTCATATAACAAATAATATGATCATTATTAAGCTGTTTTAAAGACAAACTATATGTTCTATCACATATTTAAGAGTCAGAAAATCTGAAATTTCACAATATAATTAGAACATTTGTCAATATTTACAGAAAAAGAAAGCAAAATATGATATATACATAGATCATTGGGGCTGGTAGGTCACATGATAAACTTGACACGTCACCATAGGAACTTTAAAACGTAATGGATTTTAAGTAATAGTCCAAAAAAAAAAAAACGCACGTTGAACGGTCTGATGGAGTATTTGAAAACCATGCATAAAAGGATTAAATAATAGTTTATCTTGCTATTTGCTAATGCCATAATTTAATTATAGCTGCCACAAAATATAGGTTTAAAGTTTTGGTTTTCTTAATTTTTTACATTTTTTTATGGTCAAATATAACAGTCGTGACTTGACAAGATACAAAAGTGTTCATTGTTCTGCACTTTTTATATCACTTTGGTATGTTTTCTTTATTGATCATATGAATTTCTTTATATAATAAGATTTGCATCGTTTTGCCTTTTTAAATCTAGAATCTCACATAAATTGTTGATTAATGTATCATATATTTACATGTAATTTTTAAAATTTTACTTTTTCTAATGTTACTACTAAACTACTATAGTGTTAGTTATTTTAGACCCTCCATGTATTCTCCCCTACCTCAGGAATCTCTTTGTGTCAAAAGCCTCTCTGTGTTTTCCTTTGTTTCCACCGAAAAAGGTTGAAGCGGGTGACAGCGTTTGTCTGAGGAAGGAGACAGTTGTGTGAGCTTGCAGGTTTGCAGGAGCAGAGCGAGGTCTCATTAGACGCTCAGAGGAATAGACGGATGGCTCTTAATTATTGACCCGCTTGGCAGCTTCACGACACTGAGATTGAGATTCCTCTCGCCTTCCGCTCTCTTTACTGCCCCGTCACCACATAGCAGACACATCCATTCACAGGCCGTCAGAGTCGCTGAAAGAAATACAAAAGTCATTACTGTACAAACTCTAATGATACTCGTAAAGAATGGACATTTAAAGGTGATGGGTGTTTGCCCTGCACTAAATTTTTCTGTTATCTGATTTTGCTTTAATTATCATCCTATAATTATCCCTCTTAAGTCATCTTAGGTATATTGGTAACACTTTAAAATAATGGTCCATTAGTTAATGTATTTACTAACATGAACAAACTATTAGTAATACATTTTTAACAATATTTATTCATCTTTATTAATGTCTTTATTAAAGTTAAATAACGTTAATGCATGTTAGTTTACATTAACTAATGGTGCGATTAACTAATGTTAACAAGAACAACTTTGCATTTTAATGATGCATTAGTAATTGTTAAAATATGATTAATAAATATTTGACAAGATTATTGATACTTAGTAATGTAAGTAAATACACTAACTAACTTGAGCTAACGGACCATTATTCTAAAGTGTTACTGGTATTTTTACTATTTTTTTTTTCAGACAAACACAATCAGAATGAAATCAAAACAATAACTGGATCATTCCAATTTGATCTCATCTAGAAAAATATTATCATCATGGTCCAGTTTAAATTATGTTTAAAAAGATAGATAGATATATTTTTACTTTTGTTCATAGTTTTACTCAGCTGAGTTCCCCATTTGGCAAACCTCTACAGAGTTCCTCTTAGCCTCCAGCACCGTTCAGTCAGCCCACATTCTAGGGTTTGCTATGTGCAATCCCCATTGGCGATCCCAAATTATATTTAAAAATATAGAATATAGATATATATTTTCACTTTTGTTCATAGTGTTCATTGTTCATAATGTTGAAATTATTGTTTGTATAACAAATTATGTCCAAAAAGGACTATGAACTTAAAGAAAAGAAAAAAAAACGTGAAATATTTACATTTCATTAGTTTATTAATTCCTTATTAAAACTTAAATACTTAAATAATAAAGTGCGTAAATATACACATCTGTTGCTTTCTCGAAATTGAGACTCCAGAAAGGAGTCAAATATATTATGTTGTATGGCTGCACAATTTGCGGATGTTTTAAAGGTCCCATGAAATTAAAATTATTTTTTTTTTAGTTGTTAGTTTCAGTCAGTTAGTTGTAAGGATGTCTATTGGCTAGGATGCTCCAAAACAGTGACAAAATTTGCATCCAAAACCATGCGGTTTGTCACTTCTGCCTAAATCGATCAACTTTTCTTTTTTTTTATGTCACATCATACTTCAGTTTCTCATCAAATCTAGACCAATCAAATGCTCTCTAGTTATCAGACATGTCCCACCCCCTTTAAGATGCTTATGATTTGCTTTATTTGATGCACTTGAGCTCAACCACTCTAAGGGCACACTCACACTATGCTATCCGAACCGTGCCCAGGCCCGTTTCCCGGCTTTGGCGTGGTACGCTTGTATGTGAGTGCAAAACGCGCCAAAGCTCGAAACTAAAACCGAGACATGACTTTTATGGGACTGTTTCATATGGATTTATTAATCATTCTTACTGTTCAATGGATGCAAACTGCCATAGTTTATTAAAGACGCAGACACCTCACTGCACGACAGCTGCACGCTTTCAGCAAACCTCCTCATTCTTGCAGCACGAGGGCTTTATGATTTTTTGTGAGCGCCAAAAGTGCCGGGTCTGTTCGGCGAAATATCTGACTGTGCGTCACCGCATCCCTAAGGAATGTTTGGCGAAATATTTGACTTCATGTCAATGCATAACAAACGACTGAAACGATATAACAAAAGAAATCTCCACTGTGCTGAGCGAGAGCGCTTACTGAACAACGCAGCATCGATGACGTAAACGCCCCCAGGCCCGATTGTAATGTGCGTGCGGGCCGTCGGGGGAGACGGGAGAGGGGACAAGCGTGCATTGGCCCGGTTCGAGGCAACTGTACATAGTGTGAGTACGGCCTAAATGTTATTGGCTGGCTGTTTTTTTAAGGGGAGGGGCTACTCTTTCCCACTCTCTCTTCCTTTTTTCAGTTGGGATTACGTCAAAAATTTAATAAAAAAGCACATTTTAAAATTCTTTACAGGGCCTTTAATGTCTCTGACCTGACTAACTAAATGATCTAACAGCATCTTAAAACCAATTTTCATATTCAGTTTATTAGGAAGAATTAAAGACTAGTCTTGTTCAAAAGTGCAGTATTAACTGAAGTTTATAGGTTTACCTCATCTGGTCTTGCTGAAATGGCTGATTTGTTGACAGCAGATTCAAACTCATGTCATCCGTTGCATTAAAGCACATGCTGCACACGTCTCTGACCTGTACTGATGTTTTATCATGGCCATCTGCTCACGCTATTCTCTCCTAGTTTCACATGTGCGTCTTTGTGTTGTGGTGGCATTTGAGTTCTGTTGGATCAAAACACTTTTTATTTACAATATTCAATAGGTAAAGGCTGTGGTAATGACTGAAACAGAATGAATGGAGAAACTGTGCAGCAAAATGAACTCTTTTTTTCAGTGTTTTAGTTAGAGGTATTGCAGAAAGAGAACAGGAAATGTTGACAAGAATAGGGGGAATCAGGAAATGACGCAAATCAAACCTGAACTCCAGTTTCCTCTGTGGGGATATATCAGAATTTGGTCTGATCTTTAAAATGGATAGTTTACCAAGGTCATTCCAAACCTAAATAAGATGGGTTGAAAAATGGTGTTGATCAGACGAAACATTGACCTTTTATTTTAATTCAATTTAATTTTGTTTTATTTTATTAAAAATTTTATTTATTTATTTTTTTAATGCTATTTTATTTTAAAATATATATATATATATTTATTTTGCTTTATTTAATTTTTTTGTTTGTTTTATTTTATTTTGTTGTATTTTATTTAATGTTATTATTTTTTATTATCTTATTTTATTTTTTATTATTATTATATATTTTTTATTTTATTTAGCCTTTGGAACTATTTAAAGGTTGCATTATGATTCTTTTCTTTTTTGGTGAACTGTCCCTTTAAGATTTTTAAGTCAGTGAGTTTAAAGCTGTGTGCTGGAAAGGCTTGTGCTGTTGTTATGCTTTGCTAATGAAAAGTTTAAATGGCTGTGTCAGCTCAAGACCTTTTTCCCTCCTTCACTGTCAAGAACGTATTTCTCCCTTTCATTGTTTTACTTTCTGCCATGTTCCTGCAGGAACTGCCAAGTCAGAAAAATTTAGTCTTGTCTTAAATTCTCTACTGTTTGACTCTTCTAAAAAGCAGTGTTTGAAAATCAAAGATTGTGACAATTTTGCCAGTCGTTGATTGATGAGCTAAACTTTTTAAAATAATGCTTCCAAAAGAGTATTTGCATAGAACATTAGCTCTTAAACCTCTTAAAATCTTTTTGTTGCCGGGAGTAAAATTGTGTTAATTACTGGATCTTTTCAATGTAAAGAAATGAAAAAATATCCAAAAATATCCATATGAAGTTGAAGACAAATTGATTAGTTTTTTTTTTTTTCAAATATGTCCCTGATGTTTAATAGAGAATTTTACTGTATTTTCTATATTACTTTTTGGGAGAAAGTCTCATTTCATTTAGTTTGGCTCAAATAAAAGTTATTTTAAAAATATATATATTAAACCATTTTTTATGGTCAAAATGATTAGCCTCTTTAAGAAATGTTTCTTTTTTGATTGTCCATTTGCCTAATTAACCTAACTTGTCTAGTTAGCCGAATAACCTACTTAGGGTGTACTTAAAGAAGGCAAGGTTGTCTCCCCTCTCCCCCTTGATCCGCACTCACTTTGCATTTTTTTGCCTTACGAGTCTGAGCACGCTTACATAATCGATGATGCGACTGTCCAGTTTAACAAAATGTCCATACAATGGAAATTACTTAAATTATATTGTTTTGTATTATTTTTAATGGTTTGATATGCAGTGACACACAGTCAAATATTTTGCTGAACAGATTTACCAGATTTGACGCTCATAAATCATCATAAAAGTCTTCGTGCCTCTCATATTAAGAGGTTTGCTGAAGGTGGCAGCTGTCATGCAGAGAATGATTTGCATTGTTAATAAACTATGACAGTTCGTGTTCATTGAAGAGTAAGAATGATTTATAAATCCGTCTAAAATCGTCCTTTAAAGTGATATTGGGTGTTCATTTTCATGCTCAGGCACGCTTTGCACTCACACTACAAGTGTACCGTGCCAAAGCCCATCTCCAGACCACCTCTTCCAACTGGCCCATGCAGGGCCGGCCAACTAAACCGCATCTGGGCCCGATTCGTAGCACTCACACTTGTCAAACGAACTGAGAAATGGGGGTCAAATGTGTCTGGCACGATTTAAATAGAGAAGTGTAAGTACACCCTCAGGCATTTAAACTGTACTTTATGCTGGATACTGGTATCTTTCAAAATAACTATTACTGTCATCATGGCAAAGACAAGCTAAATCAGACATGTTTAATATGTCTAAAAATGTTAAACAAAGCACTTGGGAAATATTTTTAAAGTATTAAAATTTGACAAAATGGCTAATCATTTTTACTTTAACTGTATGCCAAAGTTTTTTTTATGTAACATTTGATGCCAATAATAAAACAAAAATTACTAATCTGTGTTATTTAGTAATGAATAGTTCTGTACTTCAAAATGGTGTCTAATTTTTGATTGAAATTGACAATATGGTGCATTCCAAAGATTTGCATTTACAACAAAGAGATATGCTGATGTTAAACACATTCATCTTTTTCCACTTCTACATTTCTTGCAGTTTTCTTCCTGTCACTGTCATTTTATCTGCTCATTCATCTTTTTCATCTACAAAATGTATAAGAGAGCTCTGCTACTGGTCTGGTGGGACCCGACACTTTAGGATTTTATTTAAAGTCATGCTGTTAGGTTCAAGTTTGTTTCAAGGAAAGTAGAAAAAAAAAATATTATTTTATGTACACTGAATTTAAAAGTGCTCAAAAAATGCTTCTGAAATATAATGGTGATATTGTGAATCATTATAAAAATGTAAATAACTTAAAAGTGTGATCACCAAGCTGAATTTTCATCATGATTGCCCCAGTGTTCAGTGTCACAAGACTCTTCAGAAATCATTTTAATGTGCTGATTCGCTGACTGACCTAACATAAAGCACAGCCATAAAGTATTCATACTTTCCTGCAGTATGTCAAAACAGATGGATTATGACACTTTTGTGATACAGCTGGACTAATTCATTTCAGAAGGATTTATGATCTATATTCACACCACATAGTTGATTAATACATCATTTAAGAGAATACTGCTTTTTAAAACTTCTAAACTATAATGCAAAAGTACAGTTTTATATTCATAAGCTACTTTTGTGTAATCAGAAGAATTAGGAATTACACCCAACATGCACTTTGTATTTGCGTGGACATGGTGATGTTTCACTTAGAGATAATACCAAGAGCTTATCTTCATGTTAACAGGAGAAAAGCAATAAATCCATTTGTTTGTGCTTTGGGTTGTTTGAAGTGTGCCAATTATGCATTTTTAGATAAAATCTTCCTTGTCATGCGTTCTGTACTACAGCTGTTTATTAATGAAAAATGTCTCCCAAAAGAACTGATCATGAATAGGGTGAAATGGGGAGTCAGTAATTCCACTCTATTTCATTCTATTACTCATTTCTTGCACAAACCTACTTCAATTTGTGATAAATTAGCATAATGCCAATGTATTGTCTACTTTGGTTGCCCAAGAATAATCTATTTTAACCAAGTGGCAACCTCCTGGTTTCCCTATGAAGTCAAGAAGTCAATACCGAAGTGACTGAAACTGCAGTTCGTTGATGTCATTTAAGGCTGCCTTAAAAATATATATTACCCGTCAATAAATAATAATAATTTTTTTTAAATTACATATATATATGTATATATATATATATATATATATATATATATATATATATATATATATATATATATATATATAATATAAAACTGTGAGGGGTAATTTTTTTCATAACATTTAATTTATTCATTCATTCATTCATTTTCTTGTTGGCTTAGTCCCTTTATTAATTCGAGGTCGCCACAGCGAAATGAACCGCCAATTTATTTAGCAATTTTTTAAGCAGCGGATGCCCTTCCAGCCACAACCCATCTCTGGGAATAATCCACACACACACACACACACAAACACACAAACACACACACACACTCATACACTACGGACAATTTAGCCTACCCAATTCACCTGTACCGCATGTTTTTGGACTGTGGGGGAAACCGAAGCACCCGGTGGAAACCCAGGCGAATGCAGGGAGAACATGCAAACTCCACACAGAAACACCAAGGTTTGAACCAGCGACCTTCTTGCTGTGAGGCGACAGCACTACCTACTGCGTCACTGCATCACCTCGTTTAATTTATGTTAAGCCTTAAAATTCTGCATACTAAAGGGCTTTGCCACTTTATTAACTGGTATCTGCTGCTTGCTGTCATGTCACCTCAGCTGCTGAACTTGGCATATCTGTCATATTTGGTTTAATATGGCAAACAATTTGGCATTAATATGGCATATTGACCAGTTATTGTGCTCACAGACCATTCAAGTCTGGCCTCCATTTTTCCATTGATGGATATACGTACTGTATATACATTTATTTATAAATGTATGCGTTTAGTTTTTTTTTATTTATCGTTTTATTTAAAACTTTAATGCATTTCAGTATCTGACAGATTGATTAGCTGTAGGCTGGGACTGAACAATATATCGTTTGAGCATCAATATCACAATCTCTGTATCTGCAAAAGTCACAGCGCAGGATTAGATTATTTATTAAAGATTAAAAGATAAAAATATTATTACATAGTATTTTTTTTTTCAATTATTTATACAGGTGACACAGTAGCTCAGTGGTTAGCACTGTCACCTCACAGCAATAAGGTTGCTGGTTTGAGTCCCGGTGCATGTTGCATGGTCCCCCTGTGTTTACGTGGATTTCCTTCGGGTGCTTCGGTCCAAAACATGTGATATTGGTGAATTGAATAAACTAAATTGGATGTAGTGAATATGAGCGTGTATAGGTGTTTCCCAGTACTAGGTTGAAGCTGGAAGGGCATCTGCCGTGTAACATATATGTTGGATAAGTTCACTCCGCTGAGGCGACCCCTGATAAATAAAGGGACTAAGCCGAAGGAAAATGAATGAATGAATTGTTTATACATGATGACCATGTTATTTTACATTTGATTCAATTTCTGAATGCTGAAATGAACACTATTTATTTATTTTTGATTGTAATTCGTTATAGTTTGCACAGCATAGAAAAATACTTACTCATCTCTGTCGATCTAAATTAATGTATACTTTCCAAATAGAAATGTTAAATATTGTGATATTATATTCATATCGCAAAATATATAGCTGTTAAACAATGTCTGATTTTTCCTATATAATATTGTAGGCTATAAAATGTAAAACATCATACAATGCTGAATTTCATAAATAGCCAATTAGGTATGGAATGATAATCGGTTTCAAGGTATACCATGGTTTTGAAAAGTCAAGATTTTATTTAATCATTTATTTATTTTTTTAACAACTACTTTGTTTAGTTTTAGCCTTTTAACTGCACATCGTGAAGTGATGCACAGACACAAATTTAGTTTTATTTACTTGTTAATTTTATTAATCAAACCAAGAATATAAAGTATTTTTAGAAACATAAGAGCATTTGCACACATCTTGTAGCTGCCAGCTTCTTGCATCTGTTTTCTTTCTACAAGACAAAAAAAAAATCCTTTTCTATGAATGCTCATGTTTCGCGCTCATTTTTTTTACTGTATTTTGATTTACAGCAAATTAAAAATACTGTATTTTAATGGTGCCAAGAAGATATTTACCACAATGCAACTTTAGACTAAAGTGACATTCTGCATAACTGTCCTACAGTAAAATGCTGTTCATTCAGTTAAATACAGTGTAATTTACAGAAATTGTTTACAGTGTAACTTAAACATAAAAGGAAACGCATATCAAAAGCTATTGGTCAGCCTACGATTTAGCAAACGTCAAAAGAACTAATCGCTTATTAACCAACATGCAAGCATGCTCTAGACCTGAACAGTTCAGTGACTTAATTTATATCCAAAAAATGCCTTTTCAAGTTCAAGAAAGCTGGGTTGTTGAAACTGATGAAGACAACAGAAGTCTGACTGACATGTTTACTGTTTACCAAAATATTTGAAATGTTTCTTAAAATAAAATATATCGTGTTTAATGGGGGAAAAATGTTTTTTACCCAGACAAGTAAAAAAGAACATATTTTAGAGCGGTAATCACAACACCGTGAAATCCTGATATTTTTATCCAAGGTTACCATACCGTCAAAATTCATAGCATTTACTAGCACATACTATATTTTAAGTATTTTGAAGTAATTGCCATTTCCCTTGGCCATCCTGTGTGTCGAAGGAGACCTTTGATGCTGAAATTCAGATGTGGTAATTGTCATTTGGTTTTTGACTCTTGTTGTAAACATCAGACCAATCAGAGCCGAGGAAGCTCTCAGTGTGTTTACAGAGACTGCATTCTCTGCAAGCAAAAAGCAACGACAAATGTGAAAACTCAAATGGAGCCTGTAGACTTATTGCAGGTTAACAAAATAAATTTAGAAACCTCTAAAAAAGCATAGCCGGGGCAATTTAATATCCGCAGGTGGTCAAAGGAGAACTATGCCTGTTGTTGTCAAAATGAAACGAAGCACTTCACACATTGTTCAGCACTTAACGTTTCTGTACCTCTAGAGAAAATGCAAATAGTGTATGAACATTAGAGTGACAGCCAATAACTAGAAGAAACTTTGCAAAGGCTTTTAGCAACCCAGTTGTTTCTTATATAACCACTGCTGGTGGTAACTGTGTAAATGTGCAGTTTAAAATCGCATGAAAGCCCAATCAAAACACATTAATCATCTTCACTAAAATTTGCTGGTTAAACTTGACAACGTGCCCGTGAAATCCCCTGACTCATTGGATGAGGCAGCTGACACATCAGGGAAATATTTATTTTTATCTGGAAGCCGTGAAGCCGGTAAATGAGTACCACTGGTCCTCTTGAGTGGGGGCATTTCTTTGTAAAACATTTCAAGCTTTTTGAGGACAACGGACAGACAAAGAGTCGCATCCTCAATCATCCCCATGCAGAAAAACACTTGAGTTTGACTATAATTTAAGTGATTGCCATGATTTTGCTCTCCAAATGCCTGCTAAACACGGAGCGGCATCCCCCTAGGAGGCATTTGACAGCTTCTGTGAGTGTGTTTGATTGCGAGCTGAAGAGACTGAATCATGTGTGTATGGGGACTCTCTGAGGATGATGGGATTGAGGCCATGTCAGCTCTGAAGGTGCGAGAATGCCTGCTGTTGCCCCGATTCAGAGGAGCAGTGGTGACATTTGCGAGTCTTTATTGTCACCCAGAGCACAAACTTGGCACCAGGAGCAGAGAGAACTGGCCTGATGTTATTAACAGGAATATAATAAGAGGCATCAATAATTCATTTCTCTCATTTGTGGTAAAGTGCAGAGGAAATCATGGATCATATATACGGTTCTCATGACTGCACTTGCCTGTGTGGAAACATATTGGGAAATTCACCAGAGGCGCAGGGGGAGTTATAATAATGCTATAGAGCCAATGTATGTGACTTGAATGCATGCCAATGAAAGGACATTTTAACATACCATGCGACTTGTCATACTAAAAAACTATAGTATATCCTGTCCACCTGCATCAGATTAGTTCAGATGTTCACTGGCTGTACAGTGCTTGTGTGTTGTACTGGTGACTCTAATGGCATTATGTTGTATTGCCCATGGTGAACTTGCTTCCTTATGACGCACAAAAGTATATTTGAAGCTTTGTATGATAACAGCTTAACCACTGACATCACGTGGAATATGTTAAAAGGGTTTTTGGTTCCTTTTGTTGACTTTAAACATTTTGCTGTTTATAGAGGATCAGAGAGTTCTTGGATTTAATATAAAATATCTAAATTTGACGGCAAAGATAAAAAAATTTGACGGCAAAGATAAAAAAAAAGATAAAAAAAATATTTAAAAAATTATATTAATATTTTATGTTATTTTTATTTATATTATATTAATATAAAAAGTCTAGTCAATCTATTGAATGTAAATTGTTCACTCACACACCTTTCTTCAGCTTGTTCCCTTACTTTATCTTGTATTATCTTCTTTTATGCCACTCATTGAAACTTCTGAAATGGAATATTTATTTATTTATTTATTTTAGCTTTAATTAAAATTGGGGAAATGAGCAGCTTTTTGCATAATGGGAGAAGAAATTAGATTAGACATGGGCAAACTTGATCTTGAAGGGGAGTCTCCTGCATAGTTTTGCTCCAACCCTAATCAAACACACCTGCCTGTTGCCTCCTAGTGATCTTGAAGTCACTGATTAGTTTGTTTAGGTGTGTTTGATTTAGTGTTGAAGCAAACCCTGCAGGGACCCCGACCCTTGAGGATATAGTTTGCCCATCCTAGACCTTAAACAATTGTTTCTAAAAATGAAGAAAAGTTTTTCAAAGTTTTTGTACGTACAGTCCAAAATGACAAATATGGACAAAAAATTAGACCAATCAAACTATCGGGTTATTTATTTTTATTTTAAGTCCAAATTGAACTCCCTATTTTACCCCAAATGTTAAAATGCCAGTCACCCAGGGCCTTACTACTGAAGATCATACAATACACAAGACGTGTCATTCGTATAGTTTTGAATGGGCAAAAGTGTAACGGTCAATATGTAAAAAAAATCAGCAATTGCTATAGACAGATTTTCTGCAGATTTTGTGTGATTCAAATGTTTAGAAATTAAACTAAACCCTGCTGATCGACTTGCATGGTTTTCGAAGGGTTTTGGTTATTTCAAGCCTGGTTTCCAGTTATTTTCAGCCTGATCTTAGCTGGTCAGGCTGAAAAATGGCCATCTTTTCTTTTTCTTTTTTTTAAATATGCAAAAATTTAAGATTTTTTTACATTTTATGTTAAGGTAACTTGGTGGACAAGTCAGAGTCAAAAATTACCATCTAACACCAGCTTGACCAGTCTGGTTCCAGCTGGACATATCTGGTTTTGGCTGGGCTTTTTAGCTTGGATAGGCTGGTCAAGCTGGTTTTGACCATCTAAGACCAAGCTGGAAATGGCCGAAAATCAGACAGGAAATGGCCAAAACCCCTCGAAAACCAGGCTGGTTCACCAGCTAACCAGCTTAGGCTGGCTTAAGCTATTTTATCAGCAGGGAAGAGAAAGTTGTTTATAAGTTTTAATAGGGATTCCTAGTATGAAATTCAATCGGAAGCTTTGCAAACAATTTTGGAGAATTTGATGTTTCACTATTCCATCATAATGCGTGAGCACACTGCCCTAGTGAAAGATGTCCGCCAAGTGAAATGACTTGCCTTAACAGGACTTTGTTACTCTGTCAGCGTTAAAAAAAACACAGTGCCTTCTTTCACTGAAGACAACAGAAAATCACGAGAAACACGGGGCAAACATGCAAACAGAAAACACAGAAACGCCAACTGACCCGCGGGGCTTGAACCAGCGACCTTGAACTGCGCCACCGTGCTGCCGTGTACGGTAAAATCATTTTTCTTATTATGTGCAATAAAGCCCCCAATGTTTTTTTTTTCCGATTGTCTACAGAACAAACCATTGTAATTAGTTAAGCATTTAAATTGCATTTTAAGCTGAATACTAGTTCAGTGTCTTGAAAAATATCTAGTAAAGTATTATGTACTGTTATCATGGCAACGATAAAAGCATTCAGTTATTAGAAATTAGATATTAAAAATAATATGTTTAGAAATATGTTGAAAAAATAACAAATTTTGGGGAAAACATATACAGGGGGGCTAAATGTTCAGGAGGGCTAATAATTCTGACTTCAACTGTACTCAGCAGATATTTATTCAACTCCTGGTTTTGCTTTCAGACTTGATACATTAAAGTGGCGTGGGGAAAGGATCTTAAACAGTACGTGTCATCTGTGCAAATCGCTGATGCAGCATGCCTCCCTACGTGTCAACACCGAAGAGGAGAATTCAATTAATGAGTTTCTCTTCTCCCATTTGTCCAAGACTGTGTGTACAAATTCACTCATGGACGGACTGGAGGGTTTAGATGCTTTGAATGATTGTTGTCTTGTACATCTTTTCTACAGCCTTTATTTAATCCCTTAGGACTCACTGCAATCTCGTTTCGGCAAGTTCTGACATGTAACTTGCTGACTTTTTTTTAGTAGCATGAGATTTGGATCCATATCCAGTATGCAATGGTCCAAATAAAGATTGTAGCGAGAGGAAATAAATAATTCCTAAGCTAATGCACCAGGACATTTGTGAGCTTTAGAAAGAAATTTCCTCAAAGTCAGGCTTTTATCACAAGGTCAATTTGCTTTTGCTCTTTAGTGGTGAGATCAATTTAGTATCTGTTTGGTAATGTCTCTGTTAATTGGCGGTTTGTGATGTATTGCTGGTATGTTATTCACAGAAAATTCCCTGCGGCTGGCCTTGCATTGTATATAAAATAGTATGTTGTGCTTGTGGCAAAAAAAAAAAAAAAAAAAAAATATATATATATATATATATATATATATATATATATATATATATATATATATATATATATATATATATATATATATATATATATATATGTGTATATATATATATATATATATATATGTATATATATATATATATATATATATATATATATATATATATATGTGTGTATATGTGTGTATATATATATATATATATATATATATATATATATATACACTTATTTATTTTAGATCACATACTTTTAAGATAATTGAACGTATAAACTTTATGTGATTGATGTTTGTTAGTTAAACGTAAATCTAACAAATAAGAATAGGATGTATGTATGATATCAACACATCCAATGTGTTTATAAATGCTTCTTATTAGGGCTAAAGAACATATCATTTGAGCATCAATACCACAATGAATGTGTTTATCCACAAAAGTCACATCGCAGAATTAGGTCATTTAATAAACATTTGAAGACAACATTATTATTATTTTTAAATAATTTATACAATGATGACCATGGTATTATTTTATGTTTGATTGTTCAATTTCTGTACCTGAATACTGTTAAACTCCTCTGAAAACCATAAAGCACTGTTTGTTTCACTTTTATTTTCGTATTTATATTTCTGTCGTAAACAGTCTCGGGATTAAGTATGGTAATGAATATTTATATGGCATTGTTGATGTATTTGGTCTTGGCAGTATAGATCTGCCACACTCCTGCTTCTGCTGCTTTGATTATTATGGCAGAGCAAGTACCGAGACCTGCCAGTATATACATGGATATGCCGTCTGAGAATACAACATGCTGCTGCTGCAAACACAATGTATATGTAACCCTCATAGCAGATCTAGCACAGGTGGAGCTGGGGTAGAGGAGGATCTCAGAAAATGCACTAACAGCGTAAAACAACGCAAAGGATTTTAACTGATAAGGAGCAAGCTCATTGGCTGCCAGAGTGGCAGCAACCAATTTCCTGCACCATACACCATGTAGTTAATGACACACCATGCAGTTAATGCACATCATGACAAAAGTTTAACATGCTTGTGGTTTATTATATTTTATGCAAATGCACTACAGAGAAAAAAAAAATATCACCACAGTCTATCTAATTCAATGAAGTCTGTCCAAATAAAGCTATTCTAATAGGGGTGTCACGATTTCAATTTTTAATCGAAATCGATCGAAATTTATGCTTAATCGAATAAAAAAATAGAATCGTCAATGCTGCCACGCCCCCATGTCACGTCAGCTTGGCTTGCCAAGCGGGAAAAAACAGGCTTGTTGAAGTGCTTGTTAAACTGCAGATACAGGAGACCCGTCGACAGAGCTTAAATCCTCTCCTCTTTCAATGAAGTCGCCGGTGTGTAAGCATTTTGGATTTCCAGTGAGTTATGTAGACAACGTTTGTGTTGTTGACAAAAAAGCTCTGCTATGTACGTATTAGGGTTCGTCCGAAAGACAACACCAGCATCGCGAACCTCCGCCCGCCCCCGTTGCAAATCCGCTCGCGAAAAGTACACACTCAGGCCCTGTTTACACTGTCTTTGTTTTTAAATGGCATTTTAGAACGACAACGATTTGACATCCACAGTGGCGTGTAGCATTTCTGAGCAGCCCTTCTTCCTCTCTACCTCTGACACACACAGACGCACACACACAGCCATGGGCTCGAGACAGGCAGTCAGAGGATCAGTAGACTGCTTCAATCTTTCACTCACTTGTACTTAGTCATTTTAGCGAACATCTCAGATACTGTTGCCTGGTTCCTGTTGGTTGTGTATCTTCTTTACCGACGCCATTATAACGACAGATCACTGCCTATTCACGAGTCCCGCAGAAAAAGTGATTGACAGGTGGTAATTATGTGTGTATCTTGCCTTTATTCATTTACTGTATGATTTGTTTATGGGTAAAACAGACCATGCAGGTCAGGTAGTTTAAACGGTAGGCTACAAATAATTAATTGGTCATTAATTAATTAATTATTCATAATCAAAAAATCGAATCGAATCGTGCCTTTAGAATCGAAAATGTAATCGAATCGAGGATTTGGAGGATCGTGACACCCTTATATTCTAATCATCTGTTGAAATCCTATTCATATCGCAACCTATAGCAGCAAAACAAAATATTGCAATGTCAGTTTTGTTCAATATTGTGCAGCCTTACTTATTAATTCATCTATTGTGTGGAATACATTTAATGACACATGTCATTGTGATTATACTTTTTTGAGTGCAGGATCATCTTTTATAAATACAATTTTTAAAAGCACAGTGGTTTCTGCCACTAGAGGGTATTCATTCACAACAAACAAAAACATATTTGGTTGACCCAGTAGTTATGTTTCTGTTCAAAGATGTGGATAAAATGAATGCACAAAACTGGAACATCACATAAAAAAACGTGCAAATAAAGCCGTGTTTCCATCCAACGAGTCAAAGAGAACAAAATTGTCACTCTCTGATTAACTGGCGGCAAATAGTAAAAATGGATTTTGCTACGGTAGGAGAAGTTGGTGAATCTTTTCTTTATTTAATAAATGACTTGTGCCTCAGAATACGATGCTGACACACAATAAAATGGTGGCGTTTGACGCCATGAGAGATGCTCTTGACAGTTCTAGAAGTAATTATTATTATAATTACACGAATACTGAAATGATGTAGGTATCTTTGAATGGCCAGAAAAAAAAAAAGAATTTACATGTTTTACAGTGTGCTCAGCCTGCTGGTGGAGCACACATTTTTATCATCACACGATCTTGTGTAACGAAATCACATGACCTTTTTTAATGCACATTACTGGAAACTGTTCAGTGAAAATGTGTCCATCGTAGTTAATGCACATCTTTTCTTATTAAATAAAAAGTTTATCCTACTCAGCTGTGTTTTATGCACATTTTCAAAATGTATGCGCATCTTGGTGTTTCCGTTAACCGTTTTTTTTTTTTAGTGCGCAAATCAAAAATGTGCATTAAAATAGGTGGATGGAAACATAGCTAGTGACTGTGGACTAAGCTTGGGCGGTATCCAAATTTGGATACCGTCAAACCGCCTCCATATTTTACCCCGGTATCCGGTATTACTGGCGTAATAAAAAAAAATTATGACGTAAGGCTCAGACAGCGTCACCAAACTGTTGGCTTGAGCCTAAACCATTCAGAAACTGAATACCTTATATGCAACCTTAGGCTCGTGGTCAGAGAGAGAGACAGAGAGACAAGCGACGCACATCGGTACAGCAGCGGGAATGCGGAGAGCTGTAATCGGGCCATAAAAATTATACCCGATGGGTTCCGAGTCCGACAGGTACATTTTGATTGACAGCTTTATAAAGCCCGAACCCGTTTACAGCCCGACATTATTCAAATGTGCTCATGCACACAGCTCTAATGCATTTTTTCAAGAATGAGTCATTTATATGTTTTAACATCATTTATTTGTAACAAACGTAGACTATAGGCCACTTGGAAGTTGGAACAAAGAAATAAAATAAGTCCTCTGTAACATCGTAACATCTCAGCACTCTAACACTTAGCCTTTAAATTGGCCAACACACCAATGAAAAGAAATCTTGCTTAACAAATCAAATTAAAATAAACTCTAAATGATGACGGGTATTTTGGCAATAACGAAATTAAGATAAAGGCTCTGCAAGATTTGTTTCGCCACTTCTCTTCACAATCTGGCATTAAGGTGAAGCTGAATATTAAAAGAATAATGCCACCATTAGCCTGTATACTCTGTCTACATTATGATTATATGGTTTAATTAATATTTATTTATAATTTTAAAATTAAATTCTCTCTACTTACCAAGATTAGGCTACATGTGTTTATTGTGGAGGAACATTAATAAATCCTCTGGCTTTAGCGCAGTCTTGCGCTCATGGTGCGTCCAGCAGAACTGAACACCCTTTCCTGCGGCTACAGGCCGAGATGCAGAGTTCTGATCCGGCTGATTTTGCAAGTTTTGAGTAAGATTGTTTGTTCATCTTCTACCAGTCAGGAACATCCGTTTAATTTTCCATGACAGTAGTTTCAGTGTAGCGAGTGGCCTCGTCTTTTTACCTGTCAGCTTGCGGTTTAGGGCTCTACCGTAATACGCAGTGTATGAGCGACCGCCAAAATACCTGGCTGGAATGACCACTCCTTCTGAACTAGTGACTGGCTTGACTGCTGTCAAAATTCGCCTTTTTTACTACTTCGTCATCATTTGTTTCACCTTTGCAGGGATGGATTTTAATGCAGGGATTTGGATTTTTTCCGGTCTCACCGGGTTTGGGCAAAGATCTTTAGCTCTAATGCAGACCTCTCGTTCATAGAAGAAATACTGCCAAACTGCAGGTCACTTTGGAGAGCGATTTGTCACATCACCTCTCCCCCTCTCCCTCTCTCCCCCTCCCAGATATCGTTTTAATTAACAATTTTTTTTACATATTGTGCATTTAATTTGTTTATAAACAAAACCAAACAAATAACCACTTCTGTTTGACCTGAGGACCTTCTGTGTTATTGCGTTCTGTCTGCAGAACTATGTACACAAGTGGCTGGTAAATGTTTTTGGTCGCTCTGTCACACATCTGTGATTTTTATCACCTTTGTAAGAACTGTTTTTAAGATGGAGTGTCAGGATTGAAACTAAATACTTAAAACTTTTCTCTTCTGTTTAGCTGTCCAGCTGTTGGAAAATTATACCTTGAGACTGCATTTTAATCTAACAAACAGTTGTAAAGAAACACGTATATAACATTGAATTAAACACTCAACATCAGCCATTTTATTTCAGTACACAAGGATAGTGCCAGGTTGAACCCTTCTTGCAATCAGATCTAGCTTATTTTTTTCTTGGCATCAACAAGATGTACTTAACAATTACTGGAAACATTCATCAGAGATTTTGTTTCATTTTGGTATCACACAGTTCTGCTGCAGATTTGTTTGCTCCACAACCATGCTAAAAATCTCTCATACTAGCACACCCCAGAGGTGCTCTATTGGATTGGGATCTGGTGGTTGTGTAGGCCATTTGAGTTTAGTGAACTCGCTGTCATGTTCAAGAAAACAGTTAGAGTTTATTTGAGCTTTGTGATGTGGCTTGTTATCCTGCTGAAAAAAGCCATCACTAGATGGACACACTGCAATCAAAAAGGCTTCGGAGATGGTCAGCAACAATACTCAAATTGTCCCCTATTGTTCAGTTTTGGTGTGCCTGTGTGAACCAGCCGTAATAGGCTGACCTGAGTGGCAAGAGTGTGGTCTTTAGGTTTGGATGTCTTGATTGTAACAAACGGTTATTTGAGTAACTGTTGTCAGCCCAAACCAGTTGGTATCATCAAGGCATTTTCACTCACACAGCTGCCACTCACTGGATGTTTCTCTTTTTCTTATCACTCTCTGTAACCTTATAGATGTTTGCTCATTCCTTGTTAAATGACAATCTTTTCAGTTGAAGTGATAGAGAGCGTTTTTTAGGTAGAAGGGGTAAGATATAACAAAGAATATCGAATACACAAGACATGTCACTCATATATTTTTGAAAGGGGAAAATGTAATGTCAATATGGGTATGAAGCCCCTCCTACTAGTACAGGAGCCAATCATTGATCAATATAGACTGACGTTTCTCCCGGGGAAGTGCTAGGACCAGATTTGTGCTTTTTACAACAGTTTGGGGGTCAACAAACGCACTGGAATCTCAGTGAATACTTGTTTCACAGACATAAGAATTATCTCCTAATAAAGCTTGAAATTTCTGCTTTTAAATGAACCAAGATTTTGTTTGATTCAGATATTTAGAAATAAAGCTTATAAGACAGATTTTGATTAAGTTTATTGGTGATTCCAAATTGGTAATGTAATTGGAAGCTTGGCTAACAGTTTTGGAAAATATGATGTTTCCATATTTAGACAGAATGTCCGAGCATACTGCCAGAGAGGCATTTCAAAGATGGCTGCCGAGTGTGCGGATGTGTTGGGGATGAAATATAGGCTAAATTGTAATTATACTCTTCAAAAGGAGCAGAAGAGTTGCATTTAGAGTTGTATTTTGTGGTGTTAACGTATATGAAAACAAGGAAAGTAATTAATATCAATCTCTGCACAAACGGATGAGTTTTTAAAGTTTATTGGCCTTTATTTATTCAAGAAAAATCAGAGCAAAAGCTAAGGGATATGACACGATGCCTAAACGCACATTAACACTTAATTTTGTGTTCTGACAACAGGATGAGATGCTCAAAGCTCAAAATTACCTGAGAGCTATTAAATTTTGGTCTCATTTTCAAAATAAAAGTCCCACATACTGTACATAGTAAGAATAAAACAAGCTTAGAAAAACAAAAAAAAAAGAATCTCAGTAGGCAATGCTGTGGACCAATCAAACGTTGCCTGGGAAATGCATATTAATTATCCCGTGTGTAGGGTCCAGCCAGTTGGTCCAATGACGGTGTCCACTGGTGGATAAAGGTTCACTGCATGTTCAGTCGTTCCAGTGCACAATGTTGATTTATATTAAACCTTACTCATATCTGACTCCAATTTTAGTATGAGGTGGTTTAGAATATTAATATATTTATCCTCGTTTTATCTGACTCCAATTATAAAACATTGAGAAGATTATTTTGTTTCCTTTCACTTTATTTTAGATTATGATTGAATATTCTCTTCGGTTCATCTTTTTATGTTATTCTCGTTCATTGGGATTCCTATAACATCCTGAATCTTGTATCGGCCGAGTATACAATTTCTTAAGCACAAGCATGTCAGTCTTGGTCACTAAACAGTGGCGATTGACCGCTGTCCTAAAACGGCAGAACCCTACTTACTCAGATTAAGGTATTTTTTATGCGGTCCCCATAGATCTGCTACCTCCTAAATCAAACAGAGCTATTTAGTCATATAATGATCATTACTATAGAATTAAGCAGACCAGTCGTACTTAAACTATTAGTAACTTTGAATAATCACTGTACTATCTAAATAGTATTATAAGTTTAACTGGTGAAGGACTATCCCCTTAGATATCCTTTTACAGTCTAAGTATACATGAATTAATGCCAATGTGTTAGTCGGAGCTCTAGAGACATCGTATAGCGTGCCGCAATGCTCCGTCTAGTCCGCTACTAACCTGTACAGGGGCTTGTGGTGTTATGAAATTACCACAATCTACTAGAGATAATAACACGAACTCTGTTTGAATAATTCAAAACATAACAATTTATTAGTCAGGTAAATGTGTATTACACCAATTCATTCAGTTAATTCATAAACGATCAATACAAGACAAAACAAAGTTATCAAAGATAAATCCAAGATTAAATGATGCATTCCTGACTTCAAAATATACATAACATGGAGCATATGCTCTATGTTACGGGCTGATCTGGGTAAGCAGAATCGCGCCGAGCATTTCTCAAACCTTACCTTAAGTAATCCAAGAATCCCCTCAAAGAAAGGGGCGTGTGCATAACAAAAGGCATTTGTATTTAGTGCTGCCTGTGGGAAAGTTACACCCTTCACAGTGGTTCAAAAGATGCCTGAAGTTATATATTTATTGTTTTGATTATGTCTATTTTTGAGAGTATAAGACCATTGTACCAGTCGCACTGAGACATTTCAAATGATATCAAACATGATAGATAAAGTCTCTTTGGTTAATCTAGAACATTCAAACATTGAACTGACCATATGTGTGAGTTGGGGTGATTGAAGTCGAGTTTCAGCAGATTCAGATGTAAATGTAGCAGGAGCTGGTTTTTCCCGCATTCCCACCTGCTGGGTTGTGGAGTCAATTGTCTCTGTTTCCAGCTCATGTTTTGAATTGTCAAAGACATCAAAATATTTGTAATATCTCAATTCTTACACGTGTAAATTATCAGAGATTGTGTTTTGCTTTCATTAGCCTGTTTTTTACACTGGATTTACACTGAGAACAAGGAAACAATAGTATTAGAGGCTCACAGTAGGTAATTTTAATGTACTCAACTCTTATTATTCAGCTATGCCTATATATAGATTTTTATTCTGTGGCAGCTGTAATTAGTTTTCTTTCTCAGCCTGATGCTCAGTTTAAACTTGGTCATTTTTTGACCACAAGTTGCTACCATGTGATTGTCTTATTAAATATTCATGATAAGCAGTTGAGCAATTGTACCTAATAAACTGGCCAGTGAGTCAAACTGGGATGTTTTGACTGTATATCGATTCCATGTGGATGGAGAGTCTGAGGATTCTGTGGGGAGAAATCCATAATGTCATGATTTAAATGCCATTTAGTAATTTCTGAATCTTTCTCAGATTTCACTCTCTGACAAACCATCTGACGTTATTTTGTTATTTTGGAGGTGTTTTTGGTCTGTCAGGCTTTAGTGAATAGCAAAATAAAAAAGTACAGCACCAATTCATCATGCACCAAACCAGCTTGTCTTTTCTTGCTGAATGTGTCATGTTGTCTAGCAATCTAGCTATTTGTCTATCATTTCTTTAGCTATTTTACTTTTTTGTAGAGGAGTGTGAAAGACGTTGCAATCGACATCAATGTGTTTTATTCATCTGCAGTGAGGCATTCTGAGATTTAGTGCAGGATTTTCCTCAATGCCTTGTGACAGCTGTATTGCCCTCCACTCTCTTGAAAAGGAAATTGATCCGGATTTGCAGGTTCATTATTTATCTTTTGGTTTATGTAGTGTTTTACACTCCGCATTGCTGTTTGTTCATGAGTTGTATTTGCTCTGTGGTAAATGTTCTCACTGAGTGTCACTATAGAACTTAATATTATTGTGACTCATATAGATGCCACTTTGCTTGCTACACTACAAACACTATTCTTGTTTTGACACCCTACCAAAATATACAGCCAAAGGTCATTTTTAAATGTCCTTTTTACACAATGTTAATGGATTCTTGGTAAAAGGGTGCACTGTGGTTGTTTGAACCAATATATAACAAAACATAAAGGAATAAAAGCTTTTAGCTGTGTGGGAAATGTTACTGTTAATACTTTCTTTAATAAAACCCTTTTCTAATTCATTTATTTATTTATGTTCGTAAAGTTCCACTGAATCTATCATAATTTTGTCTGGACAAACATTTGGCTAGTTAGATTAATGGTGCTTTCACACTGCTTTATTTAGTTCAATTGAATCGCACTAGTTTGTTTTCTCTTTTGGTGCGGTTCGTTTGGGCAGTTGAGAATGCAGCAATACTCGAGTGCGCACCAAAAGTGGACCAAATAAGCGTACCGAGACCTGCTTGAAGAGGTGGTCTTGGTATGCTTTCAAACGAACCCTGGAGCAGTTTGTTTGTGGTGAGAATATAATTCGTACTAAAACAGGTCCAACCGCAAAAAGTACTGCGCCTTTTGGACTAATCCAGCTGCCGTAGGCCAATGCGCTGTGCATTATGGGATATGGAAGAAAAATATTTGTTGACAGCGTTTTACCAACAGAGAGAGAGAAAGAGGGGAAAACATTACCTGATCGATCGTTGGTAATATTTCTGCAAGATGACCATGTTGCAGTTTAGCTAAATTAATTCACGCCTCCTCCTGAAGTGACGATCGATGCATTAAAACACTGTTTTCCAGCCGCAGCCGTGCTTCATTCTGGAAATGTATAGTTTGTCTAAAGCAAGCATACAATCAGCCAGCACAGTCGTCCCTCCAGAGTAAAAACAACATTTTGTGTCTGTCGGTTTAGTTTACTTGCGGGAGTTCATTGGCATTTTTCCGCTACTGAATTCTAACTAATCAATAAGCAGTTTAGGAAATATGTTCAGCAACATCTGGCCAATGAGAGATGTGGATTTTGTCAGATGACTGCAATTTGGTTCGTTTAACTGGTTCGAACCAAAGCCAGCAGTATGGTGTGAAAACGACCCAAAGACAGCAGAAAATGCAACAATGTATCATTTATTGCCTTTGCTCTGGACCAAATGAAGCGAACTACAGATGTGAAAGCACCCTAATTGCCCTAAAGAAGGTGAACTAATAACCTTTTTCAAATGTGGTTTAAAACATACAGTACCTGCCAACACTCCTGTTTTTCTCCTGGGAGTCTCCTGAATTTCAGACCCATCTCCCGTCACCCTTCCGTTTTGTTATTTTTCCCAGAAAACTCCCATAATTTCAACCATTCCCCAAACCCCCACCTCTCGGTCCTCAGCATTTTGGTATGGTCTATGAAACCCCCAGGTCGCCAACATTGGTGTAGGATCCCATCACTGCGGAGGCCCGAAACACGCTTTATAGTAGTTAACTTACTAACACCACAGTACCCGGTTCTCAACAGTGTTGTTTAGACACCTCACCCCCGAACCTAAACCCCCGGTCTCCCGGATTTTCAGGGACAAATGTTGGCAGGTATGGTTTAAATGTGTTTAGATAAATAAGGAAACAATATAGACTAAAAAGATAATAGTATACCTGTACTCGTTTTACTGTATATGCTGCCTATATATTTTTCAGTAGAAAATTTATTTAAATATTTTAGTTTGGTTAAAATACTTGATATTTAGAGTTTTATATATACTACAGTTCTGTCTGGTTCTTGAATCTGATTGGCTGATAGCCGTGCAATACTCTGCAAATAACCGCATTCGTACCGCATATTCACCCTTGTGTATTATTTTATGCCATTCAGTCTTATAGTCTTAAAATATGAGCAATATTACCTGTTTTGGCATCACTTTAGACATTAAGCTAGAAAATCATTCAAATACTTGCTCTAAAGTGACATCTGTGAACTGTTCTGACATCAGCTGCAGATGTAAATGAACGGCGGAAGAAAGTAGTTCCTCATTTTTAAATACACAATTATGCCATCGAGTGTTATTATGCCAGCAGTGTGATGTGGCTGTATATTGTCACTGGTATGACACTAAGGTGACATCGCACTGCTACGAGTGTGATATTGCGTTTATACAATATTTCAATGGCATAATGGTGTATATTAAAAGAAAATCAAACATGGAAAGTCATAAAATTCTTTTGTATGAGGAACTACTTTCTTCCACCATTCCCTAACATGTACAGCTGACTATTACTAACATTTTAAGATTATAAGGCTGAAGGGCATGAAATGCCATCAGTCTAGAGACATTTCCAAGTATTTCTCAGTTGCAATCAGGATATCAGAAAAATTAACCCCGAAAAAGCCAAACCAACGCAAAAACCAAAACAGGAGACTCGTTAGAAACAAACAGTTGGCCAACCAAATAAGTTATACTCAGGGTTACACAAAGAGTGGCCAACACAAAATACATACATTGCTAATATACGAGTCCCATCTTAGACTCAACATACTACAACTACTGTGGTATAAATACAGCACTGCAACATACAAGAGAGATATAATAAATGTCACTTACCAGATTTATAATGTTTTGATCAGCTGTAGTCTGAAATTTCACTGAGTTTTTCTCCTCCAAGGGTTTATTATGCAGTGTCTGTCACCATCTGTGGCGGAACATCAACAGTCTTTGCTCTGCTCAGTATGACAGGCTGATATCCGCGAATGTGGTGAATCTTCGAAATTATAAATAATTATAATAGGCACTATTCTTATAAATAAGCTGCATAGTTGCAATGTAAACAACTACATTTTCACCTGATAAAACATCAAAAGTACATTATGTACATTATACATTAGTGAGTTTATTAATCTGCTGTCACTCTGTGCGAGAAGGGAGTAATAAACAAGGGTAAAGAGGCTGTACGAGTGCTGTTATATTGGGAATATTTCACGGCTACCAGCCAATCTCATATATATATATTTACATTTAGTCATTTAGCAGATGCTTTTATCCAAAGTGAATTACAAATGAGGACAAGGACGCAATTTACACAACTATAAGAGCAAAATTATTATTAGTATTATTAAACAAAATAAAATTATGAGGTCATTATTATACAAAATAAAATTATGAGGTCTTATGAAAGGGACTATGCCAGAAACTGATCATTACTTACAGCATCATTTATTGTATTTATTTATTTTTATTCATTTATAGGATATTCTATGTATCGCATGACTCCCAAGATTTGAAGATCTTCAGTTACATAGCGAGAGATGGCCAGAGCAATGTGTTTCGGTGCAACGTCTTCAAATCGAAGAAAAAGGTAAGCATCTCTTGAGTGTGTTTTAGCCAGCACATCGAGTGCTGATGGTTTTTCTATGACAAAAGAATGTCGTCATTGATGCTCTAAGAAAATGAAGGCTACTGACAGTTCCTTCGCTCCTCGCGTGCTTCTTTCATTTTACTTCAGGGCAGAGAGTTGAGAAAACCCATCAGAAAAAGGGAACAGCAGCCCTCGGCCATGAAACTGAAGTGCACTTTTCAGAATAGCTATATTTTTCTTCTCAGTCGGTCTAGCATGCAGAGAAGCGCAGTGATTCAGCTGCAGCACATGTAGATGATACACTGACATCGTGTGCTTTTAGTTCTTGAAGCTGTCGAATTCTGATCCCTTTCAAGCCGCTGCATTGGATTTAAATCAAAGGCGCATTTAAAAGCTAAGTAACTGTATAAAAACGCCCACCACCTCTGTAAAGGATTTGACGTGAATCAGTTTTTTACTGCTTGACTGGTTTAAATATTTATTTTTAATATTGCCAATTAATCTCTGATGTCTAAATAAAAGGGAAAACAAGTTTTTTCTTTTCTCTCCAGTACAGAAAAAAGCTGGAGCCTACACAGTCTATAAATATAGAGGATTTCATTCTAGGCTCTTGTTGTCACAATGACACATCACATTATCACACGAGTTTGTATACACAAGGAACTGGGGCTTCGAGAACAGACTGTACTAGAATTGTATGGGGAAAAAAAAACTTGAATAAAAGTGTGCGTATACATCTAACAGCCAAATACGGTATGACTGTATGCAAGACATAACATCATCTGCAGTAGTTTGAGTAGCAGTTTGACAGAAATTCACTGTTAAAAATTTTATGTACTAGTGAATTAAAAATAATAATAAAATCAGTGTAAACATTATTGGTGATCTAAACTCAAGGGACTTGTTTATTAAAAAAAAAAAAAAAAGATGCCTGTATAGATGAACAGAGACAAAATACATTATCAGGATAGCACATTATAGTGTATTGGTTAGTTTAGTTTTATGTTGTTGTATCAGTAATGGAAATATTTTAATGCATTTTCTTTTCTTTTTTTTCTTTATTTCCTAATTTAGGAAATAATAATTTAATGTTTATATTTTAATAGCCCTGTAAAGTGATTTTCCCTGTTTTTTCTGGACACTGTTTTAATAGTTTAAAATAACAAATTTGTTTGTAAATAAATAAAAATGATAGAATGTGGAGTTATGAAACCTCATTTAAGCAACATAGTTCAAGTTTGGGATATTTAGAAACCATACTAAATATATTCCATTTCAATCCTGTAAATCCTAAAAAAAATGAAGAACAATTGAGGAATTATTGTATATTTGCAGTTTAATATTCAAATGCATTAGTTCACATGTACTGAACCCCTTTTAATTTAAGCTATGTCCACACAAAATCCTGTGACATTTTTCATTATACAGCTAATATCTTTTACAGTGCCCCTTTTACAGGTGGAGTACACTACCCCTTTGAAATAATTGCTTTATTTGTCACAGAACCTGAAATCAAATCACATTCCAAATAACTTTTACAGCATTTGAAATATTATTGGAGCCTTCTCCTAACCTGTTCCTTTCTACAACTTTATCCCTAAGGTCTTTTGAAAGAAGAATGCAATGTGAGTAAAGGTTGATTTTCACAGGCTTATGATGATTTTCTATAGGCGCTGTATATGATCAGATTATCCTTATGATTTTTTTATTATTCACCATAGATAATATTATAATTCATCGTTTCATTTCCAAATCCAAAGTTGGTGCTTAGTAACAGTAACAACAGTACACTACACCAATACACTTCATTGACATCGGCTTTTTTTAGAAGGACATTATATAGTTCATAAATGCAAGTTAACTATGTTTATATACAATAGAATGTCCATCCTTTACACAACTCCTTAAGTTTTCTGATTTTGATAGTAAATTAATGTAAAGCTGTGTTGAAACAATAATTATTCTAAAAAGAGCTATACAAATAAACTTAAATTGAATTAAAAATCAACATAAAATATCACATATAATTATATGTATATATTAAAAGATTCAAAGTAAAATTGCACATATAGAAAGGAAGCAGTAAAAGATAGACCTAAATGCAAATTGGCATCACTTTTTCCTCACTGAAACTAAAATGTGCATTGTTTATTTTGCATGTCTGAGCAGGTTTTTCACATCAAAAAACGGCAAGAGACATCACAGACACTAACTAATGTAAATACAACTTTCTAGTCATCTTCAAACAACTTTGTTTTGTTTTTTTCTCGGTCTCCTTTGAATGTGAAATTGCAAACAGCATACAGAATGAGCACACTGTAATGAGATACTAAAACAAAGTAGCACTGAAATCATTTCCTATGAAATCTTGACATACAGTATGCACTCTTAGTCAATATAACCCACATCTCATCATAAATGTTGGAATTTCCCATTGACTATTGGTTAAATCATGGCAAAAGAATTATTCTTATTTAACAAAGATTGTTAAGGGGAAAAAAGTCACTCATTTGAGTTGAAAGCCTGTCTGGCATATTTGTCTTCAGCATCTCTGTTCATTATAGAGCCGCTCTGAGTTATTTCACATCAGCTGCTTAAGTGTGCATTCAATACATTGAGAATAGATTTACGTTGATCTTTTTACTTTTATTGTCTCTACACTCAAACAGTTTAGTCTGTATAATATTGTCTTTCCTTTTTTCGCCATCACTAGTATTGCTGTTAACAGATTGTCACCACTTTCTTGAATAGGCAGTTTTTGTTTTGCTCTAGAATCTTTTTGGGTTGGCAGATTGATCCATTGTTTAAGTCTTTAAGGTGTTTTCACACCAAGAATGATAATATAACAATAACTACACTGTAAAACATGCTGGGTTCTACACAATTCCTTCATGTTGTTTTAGTACAAATCAATTAACTTAATTTATTTTGCAGATTTAACTGGATTGAACGTAAACATTTCATTTGAACCCAATAAAACCTTAAAAGTTGTGTGGATTCAGCTCATTTTAAATAGACAGTAAATAGACTGTATGAGAGTATAGTGGCCCCTTCACTATACTGGGGCATTAGGACTCACACAGACCACAGTTTGAGCACCCCCTGCTGGTCTCACTAACAGCACTTCTAACAGCAACCTAGTTTTCCCATGTGGTCTCTCATCCAGGTACTGACCAGGCTCAACTCTGCTTAGCCACAGTAAGCAACCATATGCAGGGTGATATAGCTGGTGAAACTAAAAGATTAGTTAGATTTTTTAGGGTCCTCTTAAATATATATATATATATTGTAACATATTGTAACCTGCATTCTGGAGATAAACATTCCATTTAACATTCCAGAAAACAATCTGGGTGAATCGCCAGGACAATAAAATCACTTGGTGACGAAAAGTCTGGCTTGGTAATCCCTTGGTGACATGTTAACAAGTCTGGGAGACTTCACAGAACCACTCTCTGCCTACTTCAAAAGAACGTGACAGATAAGATAAGAAAAGGAAAAAAAACTCTTTAGCCAACATTCTGCTCACAGACAAGACATTCCTCAAAATTAAACAAAGACATTTATAACCCAAATCTCTTGTTTAATTTCATTTAACTTTTGTAATGTGTACAATACCTGATATAGACTATACACCTTCACGCTTGCAGGCCTTTTTAAAAGCATCAAGGATGTAAGGATATGGGAACTATGTGATGTACTTGTAGAGTGTTTGGTGTCAATAGAATGCCCTCGACATTTTATAACACATGATGCATAGATCGAGACCATAACTCGCATTGTTTTATTCTTTAAAGCCCGGTATTAAATGCCTGTCCGCATGCTTTAGGCGAGCGCTCAAATTTGCATACGCGCAGCCCAGAGACAAAGGAAGGTTCGCGCGCAAACTTTCCCCTGAAATCATTGGTCAGAATGCTGTACGGGTTGTCACGTGACCCGCAGGTATAACTCATTCTGCCCTCCCAAACATCTGGGCAGAAAGAGAACTTCCCAAAAAGGAACATCATTGACGGTGGCCCTCGGGCCACACGTGGCTTTCTAAGCCGCGTGGACTTTTTCCCGCCACGCTTTCTTTATTTTCCGGCAAAGTAAATTCAGTTTAAAGTTTGCGATCGTGTTCGTCCGAACTGCATTACAAACTCCACGCATCAAAGGACATCAAGAGTAGTTTCATCACGACGGAAGAGAGACGCATAAGAGAGACCTCCAGACATGAAAAACCAGGTGATTTTAGTTATGCGATTAAGCTGTGCCCCTTTTTATCAAAAAGGTGTTTTTTATAACCTTGGTGGTCCTTAATGGTGCGGGTGGAACTGAAAGTTTTGTCACTCTTTTATCTGAAATCTCTATCTCCTCGCTTTACTATTTCTCTTTGTTGTTACACGTTCTTTAGACCCGATATCTCCACGTGGTTTACCTTTGTTTTGTGTTTAATGTATGTTTGTGCGTTTGTTTGTTCGTTACGTCTGACTAGTCAATAAATTCCATTATAATCAAATGAATTGTATTGTTTGCCTCACGAGAAAATGTCACTGAAATACAGATTCCCCTGCCTAGCTATTATAAGTTGTTTAAAACTTTTGAATGATTAATCTACTTCACAAGAAGTAGCAATTAAATTCCCTTTTTCTAAATGAATAGATTACAGTGTCCGCTCGGAAGAGCGGCGGCTCTGCTTGTGTTCGTTTGGTCAAATTGACAATAAATTGATCCGGAATATTAATGATTAATAATAATTCGTTATTGTTGATAATTAATATTCATAATCTGGGAATCCGCTCGGTCGCGCGAGCATGATCATTTACAATCATATGTTTGTTTGACCAAACTGACTGAAGCTTAAGCCGGAATATTAATAATTAAGAATAAACCGTTATTGTTGATTATTAATATTCATAAAATGAGCTAATTTCATGCTACAATATATATATATATATATATATATATATATATATATATATATATATATATATATATATATATATATATATATATATATGTATGTATGTATATATATATGTATGTATGTATGTATATATATATATATATATATATATATATATATATATATATATATATATATATATATATATATATATATATATATATATATATATATGTAGAAGAAAAAAAACTATATAGAAAGAGAATGTTTTGAGTTTCAATGCTAGGACCCCATACCTGGATTTTCTTAGGGTCTCCAAATCCCTAAATCTGCCCCTGATTGGTAGTCAAATGTTTTTATCATTTGATGTCTGGAAAAAAGTGATCCCATCTCTATAGTAGTCAACATCTGAAGTAGGGCTGTACAATATATCATTTCAGCATGGATATCACATTATCCGCATCCACAATACTTACGTCGCAGGAAGTGCAGTGTTGAGTTCAAATGTTAGGATTATAGTTTACCAGGAGCCACAGTTCAACAATGAGAGTTTAATTTATTAAGGCACATGAATGTATACTCTTTGTAACTTTAATAAAGATGTATTTACTGAATTATTTATACAATGAAGATGTTATTTTACATTTGATTATTCAATTTCTGCAACTGAATATTGTGATGTTAAATATTTCACTTTTATCTTCTCAATAACAGTCAAATATAATCCCTATAATCTTCCAGAATAATCCCAATCAGTCTAAATTAATGAATTCTTTCTCAATGGAGCTATTCAAGCTGGTGAAGTTGGATTCATACTGCAATAAACAGTTGAAGTCAGAATTATTAGCCCCCCTGTTTATTTTTTCACCAATTTCTGTTTAACAGGGAGTAATTTTTTTTATCACATTTCTAAACAAAATAGTTTTAATGACTCATATCTAATAACTGATTTATTTTATCTTTGCCATGATGACAGTAAATAATATTTGGCTAGACAGTTTTCAAGACACTTCTATGCAGCTTAAAGTGACATTTAAAGTCTTAACTAGGTTAATTAGGTTAACTAGGCAGGTTAGGGTATAGACAAGTTATTGTACAGCAATAGTTTGTTCTGTAGACTCTTGAAAAAAAATATAGCTTAAAGGGGCTAATAATTTTGACCTTGAAATTAGTTTTAAAATAACTGGTTTTGTTCTAGCCAAAACAAATAAGACTTTCTCCAGAAGAAAAAAAATATTATCAGACATACAGTGAAAATTGCCTTGCTCTGCTAACCATGATTTGGAAAATATTTTAAAAAAGAAAAAGAAATTCCTAGGGGGGCTAATAATTTTGAATTCAACTGTATATCGGAGTAAAATAAAATATCGTAATGTCAAAATTTTCCAATATCATGCAGCCCTAATTTGAAGTGCATCAAAACCTTTTATTAAAGTTCTCCTAAAGCTACTGAACAACACATATCTTAGGACTATTTTCAAAAACCTTTTTTATCCTCTTCAATTCTCTATTCTCAAGTTCTCTACTCTATATATAAGACATATCGTTTTTCTATTCTTATTATTAAACTAAAATTAGATTACAAAATTTTATTATTAAGTATTAATTATAAATTATTTAATTTAATTAGTGTAATTTTTTCCCTCCGAAATTCTTTTATATTATAATTATTTCCTTGCATTTGGGGGAAACCATTATATGTGAAATCACTTAATACACACGTATTTAGAGCATCTCTAAAATATTTTAATTGTATGTTTGGCAGCATTCCTGCTTTTTGCATTTGCTGGCAATCAACACAGCGTGAATTAAAAGTGTGGGAAGGGAATCAAAAGATGTCATGATTAATCAAATGAGCAGGTATGAGTCATATCACAAAATCTCTCTTTTGTTTGAGTCTCTTTGTTTGGTTCTCAGACTCTACTTCAGAGCTTTTTACCCTGATTATGACCTTTCACAGTCATCTTCAAAACAACTTGGTTTCTTTCCTCACTCTTCTGATGTGAAATTGTTGTGAAATTGAAAATGTTTATAAGCTCAGTTTTTGTTAGACTTTAGCTATAACTTTCAGTCTGTAAAAAATTATCTCCATCCATCCAGTCATTCATTCGTTTGCTTTCAATTTTAAAAGATTGCTATGAACCAGTTGATTTCACAATATTAAACCTGAAAAAAAGGAGTATCAGTGCAACTTTCAATTAGAATTAAATTTGATGTTCTATAAACAGCTCTCATATTTAGTAAACTGGCATGGATTAAATCCTGATCTCGGGGGACAATTGTAATGAGTAAAAAAATATATACATAGTTTACTTGGAAATAAAACATATCATATGATTTTGTGTGGCAAATATTTTGATTTGTATTTTTTAAGATATTTAAATGTAACTGCTCATATAAAATTAAAAGAATTGTCTTATAATTCCAAAAGCAATTACTTTCAATTGTTAGCAGAATATGCATAACTCATTCATCAGTCAAAGCATACTAATATTTAGAGGTGTGAACCTACACTGGTCTCATGGTTCAGTTCTGTTACAACTATCATGCCATCGATTCGGTTCAATTCGATATCTCTCTGCATCACGGTACATTGACGATGGTTTCCATACACAATTTTATATTTTACTTCACAGCACAAGTATTCTTGCATTAAAAAGTATAATTTATAAATACACTTTCTGGATATTTGTAAAACAATTTTGTCCTTTAATAAAAGCAGTCGGATATATGATCTGTGCCTTTAATTTTACCTGCTCAAAGAAAACACTCTTATTGATTGCATCAAACAAAACTCAAGTGCATGCACAGAACAACATGAGCATTTATAGCAAAAAAACAAATGTAAATATTATTCCACTTGCCTTTTGAGAGTTGTCAAGCAAGTTGTTAAATGCCCATAATTTGATGCCTTATATGATGCCTATGCCATCTACAGAAAAGGCTGTGATTGGCTCTAATGCTCTGCCGCTGTTCACCGATGACTTGGTTGGCTTACACAGAATATGCATACGCAGAAATACACAGCTTTTCGCAGATTTTTAGCCCATCATTGAGTTTTTTTATTTACGTGTTTAAATGTGTGTAAATTTATATTTTAAATTCATTTGAGTAATAATAATAATATGAAAGTGTTTATTTGATTTATTTACAATACAGTTTGTATTGTAATATTTTCTGTCTTTTAGTATTTATATTATATGATAGACGTACATATTATTGTAAAACATTAAATAAAAGTTAAAAGATTTTTTTATTACATATATTAAGTTTTAAGTTACGATACTCCCAAAATAATAAAAATAAATCCGCAAAAGATTTCTACAAAATTTTTAGCAGAAATAGCAAAAAATGCCTGCAGATTAGTGTCACCTTTAAGTGGCGCTGATAAACAACAACGGCGATCACAGCTGATCCGTGATAGACGTGGTGGAGAAAACTCACTATGCAGAGACACTCATGTCTAGATCCACATGTATTGCTGTAACAGGCAAGAGGAGAGAAAACGCCACACCAGCAGGTCAAAGGTCAAAAGGTCAAAGAGTTTACAGCTTTCATTTATCCACAGCAGTGAAATAGAGGCTTCTGCTGTAACTTTAGTGTCAGTGAAAGACTGTCCAACAAACTCACACGCAATGAATTGTGCAGAGTTTTTTTTAAGTAGTTGGAGTGTTTTAATTACTCTTGCTCGCCTCCCTCACCATAGTAAGCTACGATAATATATCACATATAAGATAAATAACATCAATACGCAATCTATTTATCTTTATCGAATCTATTACTGAATACGATAACGAATTGTCTGCATCTGCATCACAGTGCACCGAAGAAACAATTCATTTTGACACCCCTATTGATACTTCAGGCATACATTGATTGATTGATTGATTGATTTGATTAATTGATTGATTGATTCATTCATTCATTCATTCATTCATTAAAATAGCAAAAGTAGTATTCATTATCAAGAAAACCTCATCCATTTGCTGCAATTGAATTTACACATCCAGTCATTTCTTTTTCTGGAGTGTTTTGTCAAATAATACTAGTAGAGTACTTAAAAAATCTTAATGAAGTTAAGTTTTTACTTTTGGCTCAGTTATTTTGTTATTTTTTTATTAAAATATGAACTACGAATTCAGTCCATTAACGAAACTAAACTCTTCCTCATTTCTCTTTAGAGCCAAGCCATGCGGATAGTGCGGACGGTGGGTCAAGCCTTTGAGGTCTGTCATAAACTTAGCCTTCAGCACACACAGCAAAACGCAGACGGCCAAGAAGACGGCGATGCTGACAAGACATGCACAGACTCTGGAGTAGCAGGTATGGTACTATATCCTCTGTTCTTTCCACTTCAATGTTATTCAGTGTCTTTTACAGCAAGCGTCATCGTCTTTCAAATCCGTTTTTATACTTCAAACTCCTCCTAATTGATTGTCTATTTGAGCCCCTTGAACCTGGTGTTACAAGATTACAGTGAGTGATGTTACTTGCCGCTGATCTCTGACACACTTTGATTTAGCAAAGGTAAAAATCCATGCTGTTGTTCTAGGTATCTGGTGCAAGTGAGTTAAAGGAAGTATCTGTGGCAGGGCTTTGATAGGCAGCAGGGAACAGCAACCTCTGATTGCTTGTGCCCGAAGGTGCAGCTCTGGCGGTGCTCGGGCCTTGAGTTCTGGCTGATCATCCTCCCACAGCTCCCTCTGGACAGGTTTTTCCTTTTAAATGCAGATGAGTTTCCATTCACCCACATACTGCTTCTAATCCGTGCAGGATTCCCTGTAGCACCAACACACTGCAGTGTCACGTGGATTGTACTCAAGGTTTAACAATTCCACTGTCATGGTGTTAGGACAGAGAGACCTTAATAATCACTTTTTCCACACAGGAGGAATAGCAAATAGTTCCCAAAACTGGCATAGTTCATTGTCTTATGTAACTTGTATGAGTGTACACTAGGGATGCTCAAAATAACCGTTAACCGAAAGGGTGCATTTGCAAACGATTAATAGTATCAGTTAAACAATTAAAAATATAACTTAATATTTTTTTTATTTTTTGCTACATAAGGCGCTGTTCTCAGTGAACGTGATTTTTGCGTTCAGAAGGGCATCTTTTGAATGGCTTATTAATGGTGTGTTTTGCGTTTTTGCTGTTGTGCGATGTGTGTTCGCTGTTGAAATAAAAGTCAACCCTGAGCAAAAAAAGCATGTTACGTCAGTTGTATCTTTTAAATTTTTTAATCAAATGAAAGCAGAGGCAGTTTCCGGTGAGGTGACAGCAGTGTTTGTGTTGTCAAGATGACTACGGAGAACTTTTAATGATGGAGGAGAGACTTGTTTCAAGTTATCCAGAGCTGTATTATTTGCAAATTTTGAAAATCACAATAGTATTAAATATTACAATTATAACAACATCAACAGCAGCACTCATGCACAATCCACCAGCTGATTCAGTCGTTTCCTAGTGATATTAAAAAAAGAGCACCACGCTTCTTTAATAACCATCAAAAAAATTGCAGCTTTTGTGATTTAAAAATCGCACCTCTTCAAATCGCGATTTTGGTTTAAAATTGATTAATCGTACAGCCTTACTTTGTATGTAGTTTTTATGGCTTGGGATTTTTTTAAATAAACAACCTTTCTACATTTTCTAGCCTTCAAATAATGTTTCCCCTTTCCCATCTCACCCACCAAAAATATATACAGTTAAAGTCAGAATTATTAGCCCTCTTTTTTGTTTTTGTTTTTCAAATGATGTCTAACAGAGCCAGGACATTTTCACAGTATGTCTGATAATATTTTTTTCTTCTGAAGAGAGTCTTATTTGTCTTATTTGGTTAGAATAAAAAGCAGTTTTGAATTTTTTAAAACCATTTTAAGGTCAAAATTATTAGCTTCTTTAAGCTAAATATATATTTTTTGATAGTCTACAGAACAAACCATCGTTATACAGTAACTTGCCTATTTACTCTTACCTGTTTAGTTAACCTAATTACCTTAATTAAGCCTTTAAATGTCACTTCATGCTGTATAGAAGTGTCTTGAAAAATATCTAGTAAAATATTATTTACTGTCATCATGCCAAAGATGAAATAAATCAGTTATTAGAAATGAGTTATTTGCTATTATGTTTAGAAATGTGTTGAAAAAATCATTTTCATTAAATTAAAAAAAAAAAACGGGGGCTAATAATTATGTCTTTATGCATCTTTACATAAGGCTATAAAGAGCATTCTTTATAGTTTTATAAGTTCTTTACAGACTTGTGAAATGCTCTTTAAGAGTGAGTGAAACATGGAGAGAGGCAGAGAGAGAAACAGAGAGTAAAAAGAGAGAACTGAGAACAAATTAGCTAAAAATTTTCAAAATACTTTCTATTGTTGTCAGCGTTCAGCTTTTTATTATTGCTTGTCATTACTTGTTTATCTTCACTGTCATCAGTTTAATAATATGATTGAAATGGTAATTGAATTGGCTCCACAAATGGGAGAGATCATGCATGCATCTCCACTTCACTTAAGACGGAGCTTCCTCAATATCAACAACCACACTCTTCGTCGCTTTACACTATCTGCAACATTTTGTTCAGTGTTATTACAGGTTAAGCAAGTGTGGAGTAAACACATTGTTCTTTGCGGTTCAAACATTTATCGTGATTCATTTAACATCCAAACCGATTTGAATAGTCATGCATTGAATCAATTTTTAAGCAGCTTACTTACACATTTATAATGCGAATGCACATTCTAGTAGTGTTTTTGCTGAGATAGTTGTCATTTTCAAGATACTCAATTGAGATGATTTTAGTTTTGTTACATATACAATATTTTTCCTGCTGGGTGTAGTTGTCATACACTGTGGTCAGCAAACTGTGCTCAGTTGGTACAATGGGACCCAAAGTGTGCCAAGAAAATAAGCCTCACACCATTACCTCACACTGTTAATCCACAAGCAGCCTATTAATACAAGGCAGGATGAATACATGCTTTCACGCTGTTTATGCAGAATTTTGACCCTACCATTATAATGTCTCAGCAAGAATTAAGGAATCACAACCTTTTCCAGATGGCTTTTGTTCAATAGTGGCATAAGTTTGCTGTTGTTACCTGACAGGAGTGGAGCTGGTGTGCTCTTCTTTAAATGTGTGGCTTTGGATGTAATTATTAGATATTTAAGTATGTCAGTAATTGAATTAAAAGTAATAACAACAAATAAATGTCTTTTTTTTACATTAGACAGATGGAGAAAATAAGGGGTTTTGAGCTGATCTACTGAAATAAAATAAATAAGAAGATTCGTATCAACTCAGGGCATGTTCATCGTTTAGACTGGGTGTGATCTTGTTTTGTTTACTGTCTAGATTCATTTTTATTTTTACTGTTTTTGTGGAAATGCCAGTGAAGTTCTGTGAAGGACGGTGTCCCAATACATGTTGTTCAGTGTGGGGTAAATGACTCTGACCTCCAGTCTTTCCTATTTTAACTCTCGTGTTATGTACAGTAACACAATACACAGTTTATGATCTAGGTCAAATTGTCACCCTAAAATAGCCATAATTCAGTCATCTAAATTGTATTTGAATGTAATGGTAGCACAGTTATATGGTGCATTTATATTTGACTTCAGCATGTTTATTTGATCATGCTAACAGTATGTATATTGATCTATCTATCTATCTATCTATCTATCGATCTATCGATCTATCTATCTATCTATCTATCTGTCTGTCTGTCTGTCCGTCCGTCCGTCCGTCCGTCCGTCCGTCCGTCCGTCCGTCCGTGTGTTTGTGTGTTTGTGTGTGTGTGTGTGTGTGTGTATATATACATATATATATATATATATATATATATATATCAATCTGTCGATCCGTCTATCTGTTTACCTGTCTATCTGTTTATTTATCTGTCTGTCTGTCTGTTTGTTTATCTATCTGTCTGTCTATATGTCTATATATTTGTCTGTCTGTCTATCTGTCTGTCGGTCCATCCATGTCTGTCTATCTATCTATCTATCTATCTATCTATCTATCTATCTATCTATCTATCCATCTATCCATCTATCCATCTATCCATCTATCCATCTATCCATCTATCCATCTATCCATCTATCTATCTATCTATCTATCTATCTATCTATCTATCTATCTATCTATCTATGTCTGGTTGCCTGGCTCTGTCTGTCTGTCTGTCTGTCTGTCTGTCTGTCTGTCTGTCTGTCTGTCTGTTTGTCTGTCTATATGTCTATCTGTCTATTTACTGTATCTGTCTGTCTGTCTGTCTATGTATGTCTGTCTGTCTGTCTGTCTATCTATGTCGGTCTGTCTGTCTGTCTGTCTATGTGTCTATTCATCTGTCACTTTATCACTCCTTGTTATTTAAAAACATCTCTTATTAGTCATATTAATTTTTTAATCATTTACTTGATCTAGATACATTGTGATTTGTTTAAAGACTATAAATATGCCATTTAGTGCCTTGACAATGTCATAAATTCAATGTGTAAAATATATTTATACAAGAATGTTGTTCAGGATGATTTTAGATGTAGTATAGCATGTCGCGCCACAGGACATGGCTGTCACAGCTTGACGTGACATGTCAAGCACCCATATCCAGAAATACAGATCTGCAGTACAGACCAAGAGAAGGTGTGGTTGGAACATTCATGGGGCCCCATACAGTATCAGTAACACCATCCGTCCCACAGGGGATCCACTCTTTACATGGGAAACATCATTAGGTTGTCAGAAACCGCATGGATGAAGGCATTTTGAGAAAGAAATAACAGTTTTCACTTCTGGAAAATCACTCTGTAGTTCTCATGTTCCAAAAACGAAAAGAAAATCTATGTCATAAGCTACGGCTGGATGATTTTATTGCTTGATTTTTATTTTTAAGTATTGTTTCAGGTTTTTTAATGTTAAACAAAGATTCAATTTATTAATATTAGTTAATAATGTTAATTTAATATTTTAATATTGGTAATAATTTCTAGTCTTGAGTTTGCGTTACAATCTGTATACAATTGGGTTGAATGATGTTTCTGTTTTGTTTTTTGCTGGTTTCCAGTATACTGCTATTTTTTTAATCGCTGAAACAGATAGCAATTCATTTTGTTTGCTTTTTGTTGGGAAAAAAGCAAATATCTAAAATGCTAAATATCTCAAAAGTCATTTTGTACAAACATTATCGATTTCAAAGTGGCGGTTGTGCAAAAAAGTCAAACTTGAACTGAACAATCAAGTTCATGTTTACATAGAAAAAGAAAAAATGGCGCTGTAAAGGGGTGTTTAAAAAGGTTATTTTCTTCGTTATATAGGATTTGTTTAAAATGTTATTTAGTTTAACATTGTTTTACATTGTTGATCCTTTAGACGTGGAAAATGGCGTATTTACTTTATAATCACAAATCGAAATTACCATAATGGATCTGGGGTCCGTTCTTCGTACGTGGATTACTCAGTTAGCTGGATTTGGATATTGATGATTTGACACGATCCAGGATCGTTTCGTTCTTCAAAGCTGATCCGAGAGTTGTTGTCATGGCAACAGTTCTGCTAGGTCAAACCTGATCGGGAGCAGGTTCAATTCATATAAACAGGATTAGATCGGCTTAGTTCAAGCAAAGATAATACAGAAAGTATGTTCTGAATTCTGATATTTTCTTACAGTAGTAGTTATATACACTTGGGAAAATAATACATAATTTTTTAATATATATATATATAAAGTTATAGTCATTAATAAAATAAATAAAGTTATACATATTAATAAAACGTTTGCAATCTGCACCCTCGAAATGAAAGTACAAAGACTGCCATCTGGTGCAAAGAGAAAACTTATTGAAATGAACTTTTTAGATCGCTTTAGAACAAATTGTGTATAATAGAAATGCACAATATGTGACCTTTTTTTAAAGCAATAATACATTTATGCAGTCATAAACATGTTTTGATAGTTAATATGCCAGTGATTTGATGCTTCACAAAAGTTGCAGACAATATGAAAATGCTTTTGTAAACAACCAGTTATTCTTTATACACCGATTAAAAAACGGCTACTATAATAAAGCAAATCTTTTCTAAATGTAGAACTAAATATATTGATTTGCATTGAAATACATGATGAATACTCTTGTCTTGACAAATGAAAGTGTAAAGCCTGCAGCTCACAACAAATGTGGAAAGTTCTTGCGTGTCAAATTTAACAAACCATTTACTGCTAATTTGATGTAATTTTGCTCACATGGATAATTGAATGTTAATCAGATGATGTCATTACGCTGCTGTGCCGTCAGCCAATCGCTGCATTGCTGATCATGATTTCGAGGATCGATAGATCTGTCCTTCATAACACACGCAGCGATCTCAGATCAGTTCGTCCAGACATTCTAATCTGATTCGCGAACTTGTTTGAAGAACCAAATTAGCGAGAGATCAGTTATCAAGATTAAAAGATCCAGGATCTGCCAAATAATCTTAGATCATTTAAGCGAGGTACGAAGAACGGAACCCTGGATTAAGTAAAAGACAAATAAGAGATGAATTACAAAAAAGATGTACACAAATTGGATATATAGACTGAATCATTACAAAGTGTCACTTTTATTTAATATAAAATTTTGGAGTTTGAAGTGTTAAGTTTCTGTTTATGCATTTTTTAGGCCATCAATTTGATTTAGATCATAAACTGACTAGATCATAAACTGGCTAGATCATAAACTGAGTATGACTGAGTTATTTATGAGTTTGTTTATTTATTTATTTTGTTTAATTATTCATTGATTTATTCCCCTCCAGTGAACATCATCTTAATGGCCGATGCCATATTTGCATTTCAAGCCATCATTGGCTGATTTATTGATTCATCCAAATTGTCCCTAGTCTACAGGCTGTATTGACAAATTACACTCACCGACCACTTTATTAGGGATACCTGTCTAACTGCTCGTTAAAGCAAATTTCTAATCAGACAATCACATTGCAGCAACTCGAGGCATTTAGATATGTAGACATGGTCAAGACAATCTGCTCAAGTTCAAACTAAGCATCAGAATGGGAAAGAAAGGTGATTTAAGTTACTTTAAATGTGGCATAGTTTCTGGTGCCAGACGGGCTGGCCTGAGTATTTCAGAAACTAGATTTTCACACAACCATATCAAGAGAGTGGCAGTTCTGTGGGTGCAAATGCCTTGTTGATGCCAGAGGTCAGAAGAGAATTGCCTGTCTGTTTCAAGCTTATAGAAAGGCAACAGTAACTCAAATAACCACTCGTTACAACCGAAGTATGCAGAAGAGCATCTCTGAACGCACAGCACGTCAAACCTTGAAGACCACACCGGGTGCCACTCCTGTCAACTAAGAACAGGAAACTGAGGTTACAATTCGCACAAACTCGCCAAAATTGGACAATAGAAGATTGGGAAAAAATCTTTTCCAATGATGAGTCTGATGAGTCTCGATTTGTGCTGTGACATTCGGATGGTAGGATCAGAATTGGCGCCAACAACATGAAAGCATGGATCCATCCTGCCTTATCAACGCTTTAGGCTGGTGGCAATTGCGTAATGTTATGATCTCAATAAGGACCAAAATCTCTGAGGAATATTTCCAGCACCTTGTTGAATCTATGCCACGAAGGATTAAGGCAGTTCTGAAAGCATTAGGGGGTCAACCCGGTACTAGTAAGGTGTACCTTATAAAGTGGCTGGTGAGTGTGTAATTTGTGGGATGGCCTTGAAGCTTCATTGGGGAAAATTGGTTAATACCGATGTCATATTTTGGCTAAAAATTACAGTTTCACTATAAAAACTCTATTTTTTGAAAGTGAACATGTAGGATTAGGACATTTATGTATGTACATTTATTGTTAATGATCACAAACAACTGGCAGCGCGGTGGCGCAATGGGTAGCTCAATCGCCTCACAGCAAGAAGGTAGCTGGTTCTTGCCCAGGCTGGCTCAGTTTGCATGTTTGCATGTTCTCCCCATGTTCGCATGGGTTTCCTCCAGGTGCTCCTGTTTCCCCCACAGTCTAAAGACATGTGGTACAGGTGAATTGGGTAGTAGTGTATAGTAATAATAATAATAATAATACTTTTTATTTTTAGGCGCCTTTCAAAGCACTCAAGGACACCTTACAGCAGCAGATCACAAGCACATGATAAAATTAGAAGCAGTAAAAATGACAATCAGTATAAAATTACACCAGCAAATCATTAAAAGCTATCCTAAACAAAAACGTTTTTATCTGAGATTTAAAATTGTAAAGAGAGGCAAATGTGCAAAGGCAGGGAATTCCATAACTTTGGTGCTGTACAACTAAAAGCCCTGCCACCAAATGACTTCATCTTAAAGTGTGGGACAGATAACAGTTCAGCAGAAGATGATGTCAGTGAGCGTGAAGGAGTGTTACAATGAAGAAGATCAGAAAGATAGTGGGGGGCCAGGTTATGAAGAGCTTTGTATGTTAAGAGGAGGATTTTGTATTGTATATGATAGTGAACAGGAAGCCAGTGCAGGTAAAAGAGAATTGGAGTAATGTGATCAGAAGTACGCGAGCAGGTAACTATCCTAGCCGCTGAATTCTGAATCAACTGTAGTCCATGAAGTTGTTTATCAGGAATGCCAGAGAGAAGCGAGTTACAGTAATCAATCCATATGTAATAGCAATAGTAGTGTATGTAAGTGTGTGCAAGAGTGGATGGGTGTTTCCCAGTATTAGGTTGTGGCTGGAAGGGCATCCGCTGTGTAAAACATGTCCTGGATAAGTTGGCAGTTCATTCAGCTTTGGCGACCCCAGATTAATAAAGGGACTAAGCCAAAAAATGAACGAATGAATGAATGAATGAATGAATGAATGAATGAATGAATGAATGAATGAATGAATAAATTAATGAAGGAAGGAATGAGTGGATGACAAACAACAACTGAAGTCATACCTTGTCATTATAAATCAGGGGTCACCAACCCTGTTCCTGGAGAGCTACCTTCCTGCACATTTCAGTTGCAACCCTGATCAAACACACCTGTTTGTAATTATCAAGTGCTGCTTTAGGTACTATTAATTGGTTCAGGTGTGTTTGATCAGGGTTAGGACTGAATTCTGCAGGAAGGTAGCTCTTCAGGAACAGGGTTGGTGACCCCTGTTATAAATGGACCTCTAAAAAATCATTTGTATATTTTGCCTGAGAACTTTTATTTATATTTTCCTGTCAGGTAATTTCATGAAACTTTTCTGGAAAACAAGTTTATTTGTTTTACATTTGAATTACTGACCCCAAATAAGTGAAAAGCTGAATATTTATGTATTTTATGTGTGTTTATTTATGAAGATGCTGCTATTTGAATGATGTTACTATTTATTTTAACTTACTAGTTAAATATTTTTATAAAAAGACAAAAAAAGTATGTTTTATCCATCAAGCAATCTAAAATAAAATCTAAGCATTTGTTTTTACCAAATCATCCTGCTCCCTTCATAAACTTCACAAGTTAATTAAGTTAACAATGGCCGATTTATTTTCAGCAAACATCTGCTTTAATCCCTGTCTCAGTCTTTTCCAGCTCCAAAAATAAATATATTTAGCATGATGAACTGTTTTTCTCTAAAGGGCGGGAGCTCACGGGGGCCGAAAAGCCTGCTGCAGATGAGACTGACATTGATGCAGAGGAGCTTCCCCTCCCCGACAGCACAATGGACGAGTTCAGCCGCGGAGTCACTGACCTGGATGCGGCCAAGAAAGACGAAGACGTCAGCAAGGACAAAAAGGTATCCAGCTGCAGCTCGCTTGCCCACTTAATTATTCGATCAATAATTTACCACAGTCTTCTACAATACCTATCTCTCAAAGTAGCTTGCTAAAGTGTTGTGTATTAGCAGTTACTAGCATCCCTTGCACCGAATCTTCCAATTAACCCTAGTAATCGAGGGAAGGTTATTCAGCGCATATTCATTGTTTTTCGCAGATTAGGTTTGTTTTATGCTCAAGGCTGCATTCAGCCTGTGGTCCAAATGCAGCTATAAACCCATTAGCATAATCTTGTAGTGTGAAAACCGCTGTGCTGCAAAGGATTATGTAATGATAGTGTGACCCTGACTAGCTGAGACATTCTTCAAGACAATCATTATGGTAATGACAGTTTAGTGTTAAAGAGAGAAACGTAACAAACAAGGTACTGGAGGATTGCTGCATCGGGATCGTCTCCATTGATGTGTTTCACCATCTGGATCATTGAAATGACAAGCAGTCTAATAGAGTTGAGGATTTGAGGGAGTCTAAAAATAGCACTCGTCACATTGAATGCAGGCTCTCTGTTGGCCATATTGGCTATTTGTTGTACCTCGCCGTAGCTGTTTATCTTTTTGCTCAGGCATAATTTTGTGGGAGTTTTTTTTACATCAGTGTCTGTGGCGGTTGGAGTCATGTCTGAGGCTGATAAGACACTCTTCTCCTCAGGAAATTACAATGTCAGAAATGTTTGGGTTGTCTCAGATGATCGCTCCATGATTTATAAGCCAGACCGAAAGTTTTACTTACTGTGCAAGAGAAAGCTCCCACGCCATCCACCAAAGAGGTGCACTGTGTTCTGATTTTAAGATGGTTTCAAATAGTTTGGCACAAGTAGGAATGTTATCCAATGAGGTTTTGGGGTTGGCTAGGCTGTGAGGATCAGGGTGGTTAATAAATTATTTTGAATATTTGAGCATGACTTTAAAAGGGATAGTTCACCCAAAACTGAACATTTATTATTTACTTGCCCTCAAGTGGTTCCAAACCTTTTTGAGTTTCGTTATTCAGTTGAAATCTGAAAACCTGTAACCATTGACTTTCATAATAGAAAAAAAACAATACTATGGAAGTCAATGGTTCTAGGTTTCCAGCTTTTAAATAATGAGTGTAAAAGAAATTTAATGACTGTTTTAAATAATGGTTTCATTGTTGGTTTACAAATAAAAAAAAAAACAAACAAACGTAATCCTGTTGCATTACTACACTTCGTTTTGGTTTTATTGGAAAAAAAAAACAAAACAAAAAAACAAGAAAATATGTTAAATGAGAATCTTAAAAGAATTATAGATTTTTTTATAGTATATGTATTAATTCCGATACTTTTAACATAAACCAACAAATCTACCATTTGGTTGAGGCTGATACTTTAGAAATGATGGGATGTGTTGAAAAAAATGCATTGAATGTGTTAACTACCGCCATTAGGAGTTAAGAAATGTGATCCAAACATTTTTTTTCTTGGTGGGAAAGTTAAAGGGTGATTTTTTTTTTCTTTCTTTCTTTCTTTCTTTCTTTCTTTCTTTCTTTCTTAAATGTTTTATTTTATATTGATCTAGAAAAGACATTTTGATATCATTAATGAACTAAAATGGAACATTATGTAAGAATCAGCTCTTTGGTTTAAATCATGTTTAAACTTTGGGGATTCGAATCAAAGATTCGAACATGATTCACATAGAATTATTTAAAGCTTACACTTAACTTTAGTATTTGTCCAGCAAATAGAACGTTTAGTGTAAAGCAATTCTGTATTATATTATTACGTGGCCAACAATAACAATATAAAAACAGTATCTAATTATTTAATGAGCAAGGTAGCAGTATCTGAAGCTGAGGCATTAACTTATAAAGCACACAACACACCAACACGGATCTTAAAACGAAACAAAAGTTTATTGCTACTCTATAACACAAAGTACTAATCTACGTAAAACAAACAAACGCACATACATACACACACGCACAAGCAGTTTGAGGAGAGTTTTGACTGAGTGGATTTAACTTCTAGCCTTTGCTAAGTTCTTAGCATTGCAACCTGAGAGAAACCATAAAAGCAGAGAATTTCGCTATTCTTTACTACTTAAACATAATTCACACCAGATTCAGCAATGGATAGAAACCTTGTTTGTGCTACTTGCGTTCTGATGGAATATTGGTTTCATCGACTGGTCCAAAGGGAAATCCCGGCGAAGCTGATTGGTCAGCGTAGCAACTTCAGTGACGTGATGGAATTCCCTTGTCGGTGAAGAGGGGTTTCCTTAGTCGGTTGCTAGGGATACGGATGTTGGACGAGGCGGCGTTTGAAGTCCTTCCTGGGTTCCTGTAGTTATGACGGAGTTTCAGAGTTCTGAGATATTGACCCGATGGCTTGTTGTTGATGCGGTTGCACAAGCAGATCGGGGGTCGAGCCGGCAGCAAGTGAAGGTCGCGGTCTGCTCCGTGATGTAACGAGGCTTCCGGCGAGGCGATGTAACGGCCACAGCACGAGAAGAGCGACGTCCGGGCAGCGACGGCGGTGACGACTGGCAAAGATGACCGGCAAAAGACGACGATGAAATTCCTTTGTTCAAAGTTTTATAGGCTTTGGTAGAGGCTGGATCTACACAATGCTTGTCCAATCAGATAAGGTGCGGGGTGGAGTCACACCCCAATTCTGCCCTCTAGAAGGCCGGGTTGACAAATTGTGTCGGTGCTGCTTTGATAGCATAGTTGTTAAAATAAAGTCTCATAACATGGACACCTTTCATAATATGGTTTCTTCATATAAACCAATGCATTTGAAACTTTCCTAGCTTTCAATCAATACCAAACATGAAGTATGTCATAAACATTCTGTAGATTTCATTTGTCACTGAGGGCTATTACTCAAGAACTATCTATAACAGTTTTGTTAAACACATGGAACATGTACACACAAAAACCTACAGAAACATAAAGCAAACATACATTACTCAAATAAACACAGTTTTACTGTATGTCCATTAAACTTTGGAAGCGTTTCTGATCGCTTCTGTGTCTGCCTGAGAATGTGTATTCCTTGCAGACGCCAAAGGACAAGCGAACCAAAAGGTACTTCTCAAAAACCGGTTTGGTGAGTTTTTGATTGTAGAGCCTCTTATTGTTTTAGGGTGTAAAGTTAATTAACACGCAACTGTGATGTTGACTGGCTAGGTATCCTGTGGATTTGCCTTTTGCTGGGTGCCTGTGGATTGCTTTGAAAATGAAATCAATCTCAGACTCGTAGGCACCAACCAATCTTTTAAGGATAACATGGTCTGTGGCTTGTTCGGTTCTGGAACGATCCGTTGACTCACTACAATTAATTATTACATTTACTTCATTATACTTCATTTCATTTTCATATACAGTATTAATTCATTCATTTTCTTTTCTTTTTTACGTCCCTTTATTAATCAGGGGTTGCCACAGCAGAATGTACCGACAACTTATCCAGCTTATGTTTTACGCAGTGGGTGCCCTTTCAGCTGCAACCCATCTCTGGGAAACATCCATACACACTCATTCACACTCATACACTACGAACAATTTAGCCTACCCAAGTCACCTATACCGCATGTCTTTGGACTATTTTGGAAACCGGAGCACCCGGAGAAATCCCATGCAAACGCAGGAAAAACAGAAACACCAACTGACCCAGCCGAGGCTCGAACCAGCGACCTTCTTCCCATGTTGCCTTTATTATATTAAATACCATATATTCAAATTTTACACTGAAATATACCATCTAAATAGCTTGAAATGGTGCATTGTGTTGTGTATTCATTTCAGTTAAATAGCAAAAAATGCTACAATTAATGCATATCTGCCCATTATGGGATCAAAATCCACTTTAGATCACTAAAAATAGTTAGTTATTGCAAGAGGCGGAAGATGATTTAAAGTGTGTTTTGAGCAAACTAACTTGTTCTTGCTTTAGTGTTTTATGTTGTGCAAGATTAATGCCAAATGGAGAAACCATAGAGATACGAAGTGTTGCAGAAGTTAGAAATACATTCTCTGCTTGCAGGGCATCAGTTACACCTGGCAGCAAAGCAAGTTAACGCATAAAGTTTTACCAGTTCATACATGATTCATAATGGCTCACTTACCTGACGTAGCACAATTGTGCAAGCGAAACATGCTGGTGTTTTCAAGAACCATTACCTATAGAACCTATTTCAAACAGACTTGAGAAAAAGTGCTAGTGCGGAAGCTCCCTTATAATGCAATATTGTATATGTAATGTGTCTTTTCCTCTTGGCCTTGGGCTTAATTGTATTTGAAAATTAGACCATTGTGGTTTAGTTTCCTTAATATTATTCATTAGTTTTTATTAGCATTCATTCATTCAGTTTATTTTTCAGCTTAGTCCCTTTATTAATTAGAGGTCGCCACAGTGGAATGAACCGCCACCTTATACAGCATATGTTTTATTCAGTGGATGCCAGTGATGGGTTGCAGCTGGAAACATTCATACACTCTCAATCACACACAAACACTACGGACAATTTAGCCTGCCCAATTCACCTGTAGCGCATGCTGGGATTGTGGGGGAAACTTGAGCACCTGAAGGAAAACCACGCGAACACGGGGAGAACATGCAAACTCCACACAAAATTTTCCAACTGACCCAGGCAAGTGCTATTTATCGACACTATTTATTAGCAAATAAGTTATATTAATTAGTCTTTTAATATATCATCTAATGATTCTAGTTCTAAATACGCTTGGTATTTGGTGTACAAACTATTATTACATTGAATTACATTTCAGCAGGTGTCCCTGCGAATCATGATGCAGATTAACGATAGCTTTTTGCTCAGATAAAATAAAATGAAACCATTTATCTGCCATAAAAAAGTCATCTGCCAGAATTGTAATATTTTACAATGCATTTGACTACCTTGAATTTACGAGATCGGGAGTGAAATATACTATATGAGACCCACTGAAAAAAAATATATAGACAAAAGACTTTTATTGTAGAATATATTATAATATGGATTCATAACATTGATGACTTTGTTTATCAGCCATATTGTAAAAAGTTGTCCAGAAATTTGAAGTGACTGCTTATATACTGCTTCATTTTACTGGATATTTATCAAAGGTGTAGATTACTTGTTGAATGAAACCCACTGATATTTAATATTCTTTCATTGAGTCTTTGACAGCTTGAATGCAGTACTTTACTGCAGGTTCATGAATAGGACAATTTGTGAATGCCAGTAAATTCACTTTCCAAACACCAACTGTGACAACATAACAGAATATAGTCTTTTAAATATCTGTTGCTTTTTAAAAGAAGTGTCATTTTACAAGTGAATCATACACATGTGCATTTGGCACTTCTAGAAAAGCTATTTAAATTTCCAGTTTCCGCAAATGTCTTCATACATAAAGCCTTTGAGAGCAGGCTGTCACACTCCTACATAAACAGATCATTTCAGATTCCTGTACACTGCAGATACTCATGCCTTCCTCGAGGACTTGTGTAGCGGATATGGACTGTCTGTGTAGGAGTTCATGCTGTTTTTAGGGCTGGTACAAGTGTCAAAACTGTTCAGCAAGCCTACAGTCAGTTGTTCTGGTGAAGCGTTGAGATTCTTTGTGTCGTCTGGTGACTGCACTGTATGTGCCTGTTCTGTCTTCCAGTATAAACATGAGCCTTTAGCTAATTATTAAGGTAAACAATGTTTTCAAAACATTTGAATGAGTGTGCTGTCCTTAATGCTTTCCTTTGAAATAGTACAGAACCTCAGGATCCAGAAAAACAAAGCAAGCAGAAATGAGCAAGCAAACTCCCAATAAGGGCTGCGTAATTAATCAGAAAAAGATCACAATCTCGATTCGACCCACGACACAATCTTACTATATTTTCAAAGTCAGGAGAGAAGCAATAAGTCGCACAAGTCTTCACATTGTTTTATACACATTGCTCATGCAACGTGGACACCACTAAATGGTGTTGAAAGAGTCACATACTGTATTTATAAGGTATAATTCTTGTGTAATAATGTGTTTGCGACAGCAAAATCACTTGAGCTGACCTTGAGCTGTTTTTTTTTATTTTTAATCTCTGTGAGGATCCGCGCACCTTAGAATGATGTCTACTTTATTGAACAGAGCCTGCATAGGCTGTCAATAATAACGTTGTAAATAACATTCAGTTTGTCGCACAGAGTGATCGTTTGGAAGTCGCACGGAAAGTATGATGTGCATGTATGTTTTTTTTTTATTGTTTTTTTTCAAGTGACGTCAGCCATGACATGAGTCACTCAGCAGTAAAAGTGAAACGAAAAGTGCACACATAATTTAAATGGTCATACAAAATTTTAGAGTTATGATTATGACAAGCATTTGATATGTTTTTTTTTTTTCTTTCATAGCAAACACAAAGTGTTGTGCATGAGAATAAGCGTGTAACAGTATCAACTACTCTAGCCTATAATGTTGAATCTGATGAGGGCATCTGAAAATGATAAATGTCTCATTTCACCAGTAAAAAAAATGGTCTAATATAGTTGTCAATGACAGACGGTAAGCATACTGTCACAATGTCTCCAACATAATTATTCAACTTCAGAATTATGAATAGTTGCATTCCGATGTCATCACTTTACTGTGAGTTAACAAACAGGACAGATTTAAAGTTTATTCAAGTCCCCCATTCCACGTCTAGACAAAATTTAGCATTTAAACCAACAGTAGACATAAACATAGGCCTAATATTATTATTGTTGTTTTACCATATATGTTTGAGAATAACAATAATAATAGCCAACTGATATTACCCTTTTTTACATCTACAGAATCTTGAGAAAATTGTTTATTCATTCATTCATTCATATTCTTTTCGGCTTAGTCCCTTTGTTAATCTGGGGTCACCACAGCAGAATGAACCGCCAACTTATCCAGCATATGTTTTTCGCAGCGGATGCCCTTCCAGCTGCAACCCATCACTGGCAAACATCCATACACTCTCATTCACAGACATACACTACGGACAATTTAGCTTATCCAATTCACCTTTACCACATGTTTTTGGACAGTTTTGGAAACCAGAGCACCCGGAGCAAACACCAACTGACCCAGCCGATGCTCGAATCAGTGTTCTTATTGCTGTGAGGCGATTGTGCTACCCACTGCGCCACCGTGCTGCCCTAGATTACAAATAAACTAACATTTTTCCACTAATTATTCTTTTTATCATATTACTGTATTTTTAAATGTTTTTTTTTTCATTGCACAAATCTATTTATTTTCATAACTTTAAATATTTTAAACTTTAAATATAGAATAACTAGTTTATGTGACATCAAAACAACATTTTTATAGGTTCATTTTTGCTGTGTTTTTGTCTGGGTTAATTTAATATGCAAATTAGAACAAATTACAATGTTTGTTGTGTTTCCTTTCCTGCAGGCAGTTAATTAGAACAACAAGTCTTTGTTTCACCCCAACATATTGTTTATAGGACATTTCCAGATGCTGTCTAATAAAAAGAGAATTTCTAGAGTTTCTACAGCTGTTTATATGGCATTGCTTTCTGAGCTTTGGTAATGAATGCCCAAGAGATTCTTAGTGTGCACAAGTAGTTGCATCCCACTTTATATGAGACCACAGTGTGCTTTTGGAGGATTGCTGGACAAAACGGTTGCTGAATAACTAATGAAAGCAATTAGTGGCCCTCTTCTGCAATTCTGATCTTTACCCAGTGTCAGAAACTCTGTGGCAGCCAAGCACTGTGGGAATTTCACATTTCAAATACAGAGAAATGAGGCGGCTGTGCAGCTCTGATCTTATCTTCTATCTGTCCAGCAAACAGCCAGGCTCCTGCCAGGATTTTTTTTCCCTTTTAGTTACAGAACACATACATTTCCTGAATTCAAGAAAGATAACTCAAAAACCAGCCAGACCCCAGAGGAGGTGGACATCACAGACTGAATTTGTGTGCGTATGCACTACAAGATTTTCAAAAATGTTTTGCAAAGAAAACAATTTTTTCTCACCAAGACTGCTTTTATTTGATCAAAAATGCATTAAACCTCTAAAGGTGTGAAATATTAGTGCACTTTAAAATAACTCTTTTCTTCCTGAATCTAGTTTAAGATTTATTCCTGTCAATTTTCTGCATCATTACTCCAATCTTAAGTGTCAAATGAACCTTCAGAAATCATTCTAATGTGATGATCTGCTGCTCAGGAGACATTTATTTTCTGCTGGGCTGTTCATTTTTTAATAAATCACATTTTTTCAACTTTCTATTCTTCCTTGAAGCTTAAATAGTAAAATGTGTCACAGTTTCCGCAATGCTATGAAGCAGGAAAAAGGTGTACCCATTGGTACCCAATTATTAATAATGATTCTTATTATCATCGATATTTAATGATAATAAAACAGCAAATTAGAATATTATGATGATTTCTGAAAGATCATGTGTCACTGGTGACTTTAGTAATGATATTAAAGAATGTAAAACCACGTTCAAGAAAAAAAAAAGTTGTTTAATACTGTAATATGTCACAATTTCACAGTTTCAGTGTATTTTCGATCATAGAAATATAGCCTTGGTGAGCAAAACATACTTTTTTAAAAGCATCTTAAACATCTTGCTGATCCCAAACTTGAAAAAAGACCAGGGGCCTCATGTATCAACGCTGCTTACGCACAAAAACTTTGCTCACACCAGATTTCACGCTAACGTTTACATTTACTAACGATGAAATGAACGTGATAATGTGCGTTGGTCCACGCCAACTTTATGTCTGGCGTATGTTCATTTCTTGTGTGTGTCTGTTTTATTTCCTTTGTCGACTCCTAAAGGCAGTTGTGTTAATTGCACACTACAAAGTATCTTTTAGCCGTGTAATGGCAGCTGTCTGAGACAGGTTCATCTGCATGTCTTGCAGGTATATAAGGTTTCCATACCATGCAGTTGACCAGCCAAACATTAAAGCGCAATTTGCCACAGTCGCCGGTTTGCCGAATGTAATCGGAGCTATCGACTGCACGCACATTGCTATAAAGGTGCCACCTAAGAGACGAATTTGTATACGTGAATCAGAAACATTTCCATTCAATAATATGCAAATAATAAATGATGCACAGACTTATTAATGACTCCTACTTGTCTTCCTCGTGATGAAGAGTAGCCAAAATCTGATATGTAGCTGTGAAAATAAGAAAAACTTCATCAGACGCTGGATTCGAACCGAGTTCATGCTCAAATGTGTCAAAACATGTTGCCATGCGTTTTACGAGCGACGACACTCACGCTGTTAAAGATACCATAAAATTTTACAGCTTTACATCGCGCTATTTCTTTTTTAAACCACTCAGTGCAATGTTCAGACCCCACTGTGTTAACCGCATCAGCTAAACTCTCTCGCTCTATTTTTTTTATTTTTTTGTTCTTTTTTTATTAATCCTGGAGAACAAACTTGCAAATAACACAGTTTGTTTCCGGTCTACCTCCGAAAGCAGCACCTCAAAAACACATTCTTTTCAAAGTTTCTCTTTTTGTTTGCTTTAGCTATTGCTTTTTCGTTGTTTTTTGCCAAAGTATAGTAATTAGCATATTCATACGGGGGAGGGGCAGGGATTTGCGCTCGTGCACATGGCAGGGAGGGGATTTGCGTTCGTGCTCATGCGCTCACTTTCACGTTCATTCAGATGTACAAAGAGAATGGGTGTTATTTTGCTTGCGCAGTGTTTCATAGATCTGAATTTTTAACTGTGTACGCACATTTACAGCTTTTTGCGTACGCAATATTTTAGTATGATTTCAACGCAAGTCTTTGTATATGAGGCCTCAAGATTGTAGCTGACTTTTTTTCTCCCCATTTTGGAGAAATGGTGTCTTTCCAGATCAGACTGTTACATGTGAAAAGCATTTGAAGCAAGGATTTTTTCAGGGGGGTGATGGTACAGAAGCGAGCTCTCAAGAGCCCTCAGGCCTCAAATGCTAGATGGGACCCAAAAGCCAGAATGGGTTTTCAAAGCAATGTCAGTTTCTCTGGATAATTCATGATTAAATGAGTTCAGCCTTTTGGCCTAATGCTCAATTTCAGAAAATCCTCCCCTGCGCATTGCTGTTTGCACCAGCCTGGTGTGGTGAAACTCTTTAGAGGTGCCAGAGGGCTGTTTTGTGTGCTTCATGGGATTTTAAAGATTTGTGGTTTTGATTTTAGTCTTGGATTACCGTTCGATTTCATTTAACAATGTAATTAAAATATTTGCTTTTTTTAATGGTTCAGATTTTTTAGTCTCTCTTTATCAGTCTGGCTCAGTTATGTGTGATTAGCACAAATTGTGTTGGTGTGTGTCGGTTTTAGATTGTTGTTTTGTGTTTATTAATCCCCCCCCCCCTTTTTTTTTTACTATTCTTATTCAGTTAACTGAATAATAAAAAATGTATTTCTGAATGATTGATTGATTGATTGATTGATTGATTGATTGATTGATTGATTGATTGATTGATTGATTGATCGATAGACATCCTTTTTATTTACAATCTCCTCACTGCTGCTAGCCACCGCACTTATTTTCACGTTTGTTGTTATTCTGACATGAAGTGACAAGTGCATGCACATGGATTCCTTGACCATGTAATTATGGGTTTTAACCACTGCGGTTCGAACTGTAGTTCTGCCGAGTGACTAAAAAGCTATCAGCATGATGGTAAAAAACAGTACATTTCTAGTCAAGCCATTCTTCTGCAATCTCATACCAAAAATGGAAATAAGGGCAGTATTAATAGCTATAAATGTGGGAGAGCGTTGATATTATGTGATTGTATTGTATTGCAATATGGAACAATTAAGTGTTGATGTTAATTCAAAAATAAATCACAGATACTTGAAAACGAGATGATTTAATGACAATAATTCTCTATGGGTACAACTGAATAAATTACAAAATGAGTGTATAAAATGATAAAATATAAACTGATAAAACATATGATATAAATTGTACCCAGCTTAAATGTAAAATCAAAGTTACCTGAGGTAGAAGGGAAGACAAAGGGGGAGGGAGAGAGACAAGGAGAGCTGGCCCAGAAGTTATCCTTATTGCAGAGGAGTCAAAAAAGATGGAAAAAGAAGAGCAGAGCAGGAAAAGACAGAGACGGAAAAGAGAGGGCAGGAAAAGACACAGAGCAGAGTTTTACACCTATTTTGTATCTTTCTTGACCATGTGACTAAAGCCCAAATTGGTGAGACATTCAAACTGACCAATCAACATGTGACCACATCATAAAACCCCCAAAGTCCACACAACAGGCTCTGATCTTATCAGTTTCTGCCTTTGGAGTCAGCATGGACCTTCTTGAGTCAAAAAGACATGTTTTGTCATATAAACAAATGCATATGATAATTTAGCCTCTTACAACCATATACAATGGACTTTGCACTCATGCTCCCCTGGCTTGTCCCATAATCAAGCGTTTTCTCAGAGGATGACAAATGAACAATTCATTGTTGCAGTTCTGATGCGTTTATAGAGAGAAGTAAAAGCCGTTGCAGTGTTTGGGTGCGGTAGTTATGTGTCTGAGGTAATTAGTCTGCTGTTTTAACTGAAATGTGTATATTTCATACAACTTGTGAAGCACATTGATTAGTTCTACCTACATGAATTGCCAAGCCCTCGCAGTATTCGGAAAAGTTCAGATGCTTTCAACTCTGCGCGGCTGGAAAATGCACATGGTTCATGTGCACGCAACTTACTTAACATGTGCGTGTCGCTCCCATATGTGCGTCGTGTAAGTTGTGCGCCTCCATTGGAAATTACAGACGTACACCATAAGCTTATTGCCACTGCTTTCAAGGCGCGTGCTAAGCAGTCACATTTTAATAAAACTATAGTGTTTTATACTGAAACTACATACCAAATATTTTTTATCAATATTGACAATGGTGTTCTGTCAATAATTATTAAAACCGATTTTATCGCCTAGCCCTAATTTTACATATTAATTTTGTTTTGACAAATTCATGGCAGCCAGTCTTCCTCTCTCTTCACATTCAACAAAAATAGCTTTTAAAGTAATCTGTTTTGTTGTGGTGCAGTTTCCATACATCGTGTTCAGTCTGCATTAATTACATTCATTAATTAACATCCGTTTTCTTAATTTTTTTTTTTGTCCCTGCAAGCAAAATCATTTCATTGTAGTAGAGAGGAAGCATAAAACAATACTCTAGCACTGCAGAGGCTCTTGAAACACAAAGCTTTTTTCATTTTAGCTTGGTTGTATCACCTTGATGTTTGCCTTGCATGATCTTTGCAGCGATCAGCTCTTCTTGCATAGAAAAGTTCGATTCTTTGTAGTCTACTGAGTGTTCCGTGCAACACAAATATTATTGACTAATATGCACTCTGCAGAATAGCTGAGCAGTTTACTTGTAAAATGTTGATATTTCATCTAGTGTCCTAGCATACCAATGAATTACAATGTCACGGATGAATCACAAAAGGTTGTTTTTCTTTTGAACCTTTACCAAAGAATGAAATTGAAAAGCAGAGATGGACAGATAAACACTTTGTTACAGGCATTTTAGTATTTATGCAGGCTTTGCACTTTCTACACCAAAGATGACATCAAATCATTCGAGCCGTATAACAATAGATGCCTAAAAATGGCGAACTGCGAATGGATATCAACACAGTAACTTCTGCTGTGCTCAGATGTGTAGACTAAATCCTGATAAGGCTTTGGCATTTCGCTCTCTGTGATCTTTCAGACATTATAACAAAGCCTTTTTGTCTTTGTAAAATCATTCAGGCGTAAATTTAGATCACATTTTGAGAGGATGCGCCATAATTCAATGCATGATTAGTTCATTCACTTCCATCCAAATGTTAATGTGTGACAGTGGCATTTAACATTAGTTTGAATGCGTGGAAGACAATAAAAGTCAACAGCTTTATGTTGATGCTTAATCATCTTTAGTGTTCATTAGTTAGCTGTTTAACGGCTCAGACCTTTTTGATTCTCCTTCACACGGTGTCTGACAAGCGTTAACAGCTCTGGGTAGTTAATGGTGGTGTACAAGGTGCCACCAAAGTGAAAAGGGATTTTTTTTTTACTTACCGTAAAAGCTGATATTTGAGATTGTTTGATGTTTCTGGTTATTGTACTACATCAATCCTGGAATGACAATGGAGAAAATCCACATGGTCTGTGTTTTAATAGAGACACTGGTTTTGTCTGATCGTTTTGAAGCTGTATTGTTGTCTAGGGTGTGCCGTTGCCCTCAGGCAACTTTCAGTGTCATAACTCTAACAGTGCTCACTGTTTTCTCATCATTTTTTCCAGACACTGTTGTTTGAAATCCGTCATGTTAGGGAGTAAGGTAACAGTGTTCACTTACATGCTCAGCGTTTTCGTTTTTAAGATCTTTGAGCGATGTATTTCAGTCCCCAATGCCATGTTCCTGTCCTCAGGGCTGCTTGACTTTGAAAACCTCAGGGGCCGCAAAGCCCTTAAGAACCTTTTTAGCTTGAAAAGCCCTTCAGCTTGATGTTTCGTATTCATGAAGCCAGTAGACGACATGTGGATGGCGGTAGGACGCTTTTAAGCAGCTTTATTCATGAACTTGAGATATCAAAATTCCCTTGATCTGTTGACATATAAGAGGTCTTTGTACTATAAAAAAAATCCTGTAACTTTCAGAGCTCAAAACATTCTCTCTAATCTAAAAAAAGCTTATATTGAAGACTGTCAGCTAAAACGACAGGTTGTGGAATGTGCAATTTAATTATGTAATAGTAAAACTCCGCCTCTACAGAATAATGCTTCTACACCTGCTTCAACAGACTGCATTTTTAGCTCCGTCCATTTATTTACTTATGAAGTAGCTAATAAAACAAGTCGCATATCTACACAAACGCTAGAAAACACTTTAAAGACAACAAAAGACATTATGAAAAGGAGGATGAACCTTATTTTTAATGAGTAGGATATTTACTAGAGCATTAACATTCAAGTTTTTCATCAGCTATGTCTATATGTTCAAACAGGACGCTCAGATGATGGGGATCAAAACAGTAAAGGAAATAGCCTACAACTTTTTTTTTTAATTCCAATAAGTCTTGATAATCTTATAAGTTAACCTCAAAGAACAGTACAAGATTTTGTTTTCAGTCAATAACCCTCATTATTTATTTATTTATTATATTATAATTTGGTTGCTTTCATTGGTCAATTAGATATTTATTATCATAGAAATTAACTAATAAAGTGGCTGGTTTGTGTTTGTATCCCATTTGAATCACTCGTCTGCAACAGTCTGCAATTTTTTAGTCTTTGGTTTGGTTTAATTTAGTTTTAGGTTTGGTTTAGTTTAGTTTAGTTGTAGTTTAGTCTAGTTTTGGTTTTTATTTAGTTAAGTTTATTTTAGTTTAGTTTGCTTTGCTTTGCTTTGGTTTAGTTGAGTTTAGTTTAGATTAGATTAGATTAGTTTAATTTAGTTTAGTTTCAGTTAAGTTTTGATTTTATTTAGTTTTGTTCTATACTAAACAGAAATAGAGCTATTCAAACTGTTGTACATGCCACACATGTATTATTTTACAACCATATAAAAATAAAAGAGAAAAAGAGATGCTTATTTCTGTGTTGTTGTCAATATTGTGAATAATGGCAGGTCCCAGCGAATGACAGAGAAAGACACAATCATTTTATTCTAACATATTGTAGTTAGTATAATAAATTGTTTAAACATGATAATTCTAAAATCAGGGCTACTCTATTAATATGGGGGGATGGGGGGTCATAGTCATGATAATTCTGGCCAATATTGTAATCAGGATTATTTAAAATAATCATGAATGGGCCATTCGGCCAAAATTCACTACAAATGTCACAATTCTAAATAGCAGCAAAATCCTCACCATTTGCGTGAAAAATGTTTTATGATTTGATGATGAGCCTTATTTGTCACAACACCGTTACATGAAGCAAAATTTGAAGAAGACAGGTCAGTCAAGTGGTAGCATAGAAAAGTACTGATTAAATTGGGCTTTTGCCGAGGGACAAATGAGAACAGCTGAAAAGGGGGAGGGATATGATGTAATAGTCATTTTATCCTAATCATTGCTGTGTGTGTGTGTGTGTGTGTGTGTGCGCGTGCGTGCGTGCGTGCGTGCGTGCGTGCGTGCGTGCGTGCGTGCGTGTTTTGTTCGAATAAGTTTGAAAAATTGCACATCTCTAGCTAAATTAAGTATGTATTTCCAGAAATAGACAGCATGTGCCATTCTACATATTTTATTTATAATATAAAAACGTTTTTGCGTTTACCATTGAAAGTAACTTTTGCAAATTTCAAACATGTTTACATTTCATACAGTACTTCTCAATGCCATTACTAAAAGCTTCTTGTCTACACATCCAAAAAGTACAAAAACTAATTTGTGTGTACCATTACTATATACATTCTGTCTATTCCATCTATACATCTCTAACAGAGTCAAGGATGTCTCAGAAAAGGAAAAAAAAGAGTCAATAAACAGGATTCAGCAATCTGCCTAGAAGAAAGCCCTGAGCGGAAAAGAAATGAGGGCATTTGTGTGGCTGCTAGCAAATCTCAGTCAGTCCAGCCGTGAGCCAAACGCTGCTCTTTCACCCTCAGTGCCTCAGTTCTGTCCACAAGTGTTTAACCAACACCTCACATATACACATCCCTCAACATATTGCACAGGACAGCCAATATGTCTAGACTACAGACATGAGTTACAACATTTCGCTCCCAAGCTTGTTGTATTTCACATGCTGCTCAGTGTGTTGTTTCATGTCTGACTGGAATATCAAACATGCAAAAAAAATCCTGATTTACATTCACCCCTTTAAGTTTGGTTCTTGCATAATGAATACACAGCACTCCTGCATTGTTTTGCCAATTATCAAAAAGACCAGCATAGTAATGGTGTGCTTGAGAAAGGCTTGCATTGTAATACTCAGCATATTTTCTTTTTTTTTCATGCCAGATATGCTGATGTTCTCAGGCAGTGCTGGATTAGTTTGTTTCATCTAATCTGCTTTTAAATGCATTGCTTTCAAGTACGAAACATGCATCGCAGACCATCAGAGACCTCAGCACTTTTTTATCTTATTTTTGTGTGCTAGAAAAGAAGTTGTTTTTTTTATGCTTGGAAGGATACGTGTAGGAATCAAGATTCATCCGAGTTGATGCTCAGGATGACAGTCAGCTTATCTGCTTTGTGCAGTCGATACACACTTTGAAACGAACTTTCCTGTGATGTGTTTTGACTAGTGGGCGTTTTAATAATCTTATCCTCAGATGAACCTCCTAATATGTATTTTTTGGCTATCGGATACATATTCATTGCTAATGAAACATCCCTACATCCTTCCCCGTTAATTAGTAGCAACATTAAAAAGTGAGCCATCAATTCAACATTTATATTTCCAAAGAGTTATGTTTGGTTCTTAGTCTCTCTTTTTATGTGCATCTGATTGACAGGTTAACCTCTTTAACTGTTTATTTGCTATTGCATGTTTAAAACAATGATGTCCTATATATGATCTAATATTTGTTATAAAAAGATTCAAACCAAATATTTTCTCTAACATTTGTTCAAAATATTCAGAAATTAATTCAAATTTAATATAAAGTGAAGTGGTATCACTTGTGGCCTAGTGGCCTTTGCTGGTACAGCAGCTCACAGAAACCTGTTTTTTGTAATATAAGTTTAACATTTGCAATAAAAATCTTTAGCTTGAAGCAGTGTCTTGATTTGATCTGGATTGGGTGTGGTAAATCAAATTTTAATAAAGTAACATTTTTATAAAATAAAAAATTTGAAGAGTTCAGATGCAAAAGCTGTTAATTGCCACTTCCACCAAAGATGGGCTAATGACATTAAGTGAATGCTTTTGGCACGTAGTACAAGTTTAACAAATATTTTGCTTCAAATCATCCAAATCCCAGCATCAGCACATTCAGAAACAACAGTTGGTTTGCAAAAGCCTCTAAACGCCAGCAAAAGCTGCTATTTTCTGAGAACCAATCAGAAGGTGCGAATCAAATCATTTGTTTTCAATGTAACGGCTCGCTGATATGCCGGCTTTTATGAAGAGACTATTTTATTCCGCTTCCGAATGTCAGTGAATGGCAAATGAAAATGTCCATACCACAAAACTCTGTGCATTATAAAACATACTGAACAGTCGAGAGTGTAGCATGCATTCATAACGTATTTTTGTTGTTTTGATGTTTTGCAATGTTTTTACACTACTTAATTTTAATCTAACAAGCTTATAGTTTAAAATGTCTGCAATGTTTACATTGCTTTATTTACATTACATCTAAATCCCAAATATCAGAAATGACCACAGATTGTTAAGATTTAATTAATGTCAGTTTAAAGGTTGTTGATTAATGCTCTTACTTGACAGATTTTATTCATTCATTTTCCTTCTGCTTAGTCTCTGGTTTATCAGAGTAACCCTGATACACAGCAGAATGAACCACCACTTACTTGACAGATTTATGTATTTTTATTTTTATGTAGTTTGTGTAATGTGTTTTTTTGTTTAGTAATTTAAAGTTTAGTGATTTTATTAGTAATCAAATAATTAAACTGTCCTGTCACAATACTGTAGGCGGATTTTAAAAGTTTTTGCAAAAAACCCAAAAGTGGATTTAGCTGGTTTTGGCGCAAAAGAAAATCTACCTTTTTAAAAAGCAAAGAATTGTCTAAAGTGACATTTTTGAAAAAAGTTATTTTATTTACTAGCTAATAAATAACCTATTCATTATCTATAAAATGAAACTTCTGAACCTAATCAGAGGAGCCTGATAGAAAATGCTCATTTACAAAAATAAGAGGTCTGATGGATTTGGAGGGTTTTGCATCTGAAGTTTTCATTTGTACTTTATTACAATAAACTTAAACAGTTAACCATAGCCTACATAAATGAAGAGTTAATCTCCTATTAAAGCAATGGTATTGTAAAGGATGCTATTTAAAACATATTAGCAAAATTAACTATAAGCAAAAGAAAGCAGGCGAAAAACATTCCATGTCCGATAATGAAAGGATGATGTTAACATTAGGCCCATTAATGTGTACATTAGGCCCAGTAATAATCGTTTCAAAGAATGGTTAAAGTAAAAGCAGCAACCACTGCTGCTTACAAAACAATCTGGAGCTTTTAAAAGCAGCAGGACTGTGGGTGCACGAACATAATTTTTTTCCCTGTCGGTTACAAAGAGAACCAATTGCACCAGTTGTGTTGTCTGACACAGTTGCTTAATGCAAGAAAAAAGGACTGTGCATGCTTTTAGAAAACTTGGTTTATATAACCTTTATAAAGAGTGTTAGTGAGCAAAGCTAAAGAAAACTTTAAAACCCCAAACTAATATTGAATCTGTGGCAAAGTCTACACTTGTGGGCTGAAATGTCTAGGTAGAAAGTTGTTGTCCAGAGGTAGCTGTAAATTTGGAAAAATCTTCATGCAGGTTGTCAGAAGTCTGGCAGTACTACACAAAGCCTGAATGACATTGTGTACAAATCTTTAAAAAGCCAAGAGTTTCTTACATGGAGTTTTGTATACTGTACTTGCCCTCAATGCACAACCCATGTGAACTTTCCTGAAAAACTTGGGAAAAAAAAAAACATCACAACAGTAAAAAAAAAAAAAAGATTCACATGGGAACAGAAGAGATATAATTAGAGCAAAGGCTCCCCTAGCTCTAGACGATCCAAGTCAACTGCTGTGGCATTTCAGAAAATAAGACCTTTATGTAAGCTGTAGCACCTATATTATTATACAGTAAGGTTATTTAATAATCATTCTCTTTTATTAAATTCTCAGCAGATGCTGTAAAATAATGAAATATAATAAGGTAATATGTTCTAATAATAGCTGTGTACACTATGAATCGCAATATTATTTCATCACTGAAAGACTCTGCTTCTTAAGCACAAAGTATACCTTTATTTACAGATTTTTGTACAAACACAGCCTTTCAAAATGAAGTCCAAATGTGGGCATGCACACACACACACACACACACACACACACACACACACACACACACACACACACGTGTATTAAAAAAAGATCCATCTCTGTCCAGCATATGCACTTTTTTTATCCAAAAGTTCTGATTGAAAACAATATTTGTTATCTAATTTAAATTAGAGTTGCAGATATATTTGAATCACTCCTTCATGGGCATTTGTTGTTTTCATCCTCTTTCCTTTTCTGACTGCAAACCTGTGGCCATTCTTGATGCCTTGTGTAAAATGCAAACATGTAGAAACTTGGCAGTTTCATAAAGTTCTGGTTACTAAATATGCACAATTTAATATGTGACTAAGCCATAAGGCCAAAACATTTGTTTTTCTTTTCGTCTGTTTTTCATTTAATAAATTATTAAGTGCTGACCTTCTTCGGTATTTGTCATTTAAAGAAATTTGCTTACAGCAAAAAACTTCTCTGGAAGAGAGTGGTGATTTATATTTTATCACACATGTGTTTTTGTAATGCCATTTGTTTTCTGTTAAACTTGAGACAAACTTGACAAAATGACAGTTAAAATCATTTCATTATTTTGTTGCGTGAAATCTAATCAAATGGAAGCATTGGTTACTCAACGTTTACTTGTTTCAAACTTGTTTCATGAGTTTCTCTCTTCTGTTAAACACAAAGGAAGATTTTTTTGAAAAATGTAACCATTGACGGTATCAGTATCTGTTTTTCCTACTATGGGAGTCAAGGGTTAGATAATGTTTCTTTTTTTCTAATATATTTTTTTGCGTTTAAAAGAATAAAGAAAATCATAAATGTTTGAATGCACTTGAGGAAGTAAACTGAGTACATTTTCATTCTTGCATAAACTGTCCCTTTAAAATGAATCTATTCACTGATTCAAATAAACTGGTCTTATAGCAAGTCTCCAGTTGATTGAAATGATCTGTTCAAAGCAAGTATCCACTATGCAGTTAACGATTCACTCATTCAAATGATTTTTTCCAAGCGAGTCCCCAGTTAGAACACTCACCACTTCAAATAATCTGAAAAGAGTGAGTCTTCAGTTAAAAATTCAGTGATTCAAATTGTTAAAGAGCCCCTATTTTGCATTATTCATTCATTCATTTATTTTCTTTTTAGCTTAGTCCATTTATTAATCAGGGGTCACTACAGCGGAATGAACCGCCAAATTATTTAGCATATGTTTTACGCAACGGATGCCCTACAAGCTGCAACTCATCACTGGGAAAAACACTTATTCACACTACGAAGAATTTAGCTTACCCAATTCGCCTAAAGCGCATGTCTTTGGACTGAATGCTACCCCCTGCACCACCACATTGCCCATTTTGCATTTTAAAGGTCATATTTTGGTTTTGGGGGTCTCCAACAACAGGCTGATAGGCATGCAAGGTCAAAAACACATCAATGTCTTATAATATGCCAATTATTTTACCTAATTATCCCAACAACGCCCAAATGATTCGTTCAGCGTCTCATGTGTTCCCAAACCCCTCCTTAGTGTAAAGCTAATCTGCTCTGATTGGTCCAATGACCCAGTCTGTTGTGATTGGTTGACTGGGTTTAGCACATAACAGAGAGAAATGCCCATTATGAAGTAGCACACAGAGTGTGTGATAGCCCAATGCAGGAATGCAATAAAGCAGTGTAGTTAAACACCAGTATATTACTCTAATCTTAAATCTAACCCCAATTAAAAACAGCGACACACATTCAGAATTAATCCACGCAGTGGCAAAAATTTGACTATTTTGAAAATTGACCGCACCAAGTGTGGTAGGAATAGCTGATGTTGGCCATAGCAAAGGCAAGCGGCACAGGATTGCGAGTTCAGAAATGCATTTAAATCAGTAAAGGAAAAAGCACGCAACACTTTTCCAATGTGGTTTTGGATGCAATATATGAAAAATATATGAAAATATATGAAAAATATATATAACTCTCAGGTTAATACAGACTTAACCTGAGAGACACAGTTCGTGCACTAATCTATAATATATATGTGATTATGAGCCATGCGGAGCGATTTCAAGTTACAACACACAATTAATAATTTTGCAAACTACACAAAACGAGGCAACAATTTTAATCACACTTACATGTTATGATCCAGAGGAAGAAGAAACTGGTCCATATACTGTAATGCTGTGTTCACACCAGACGCGGTACGCATGGATAAATCCCGCTATTCACGTGTAGACAAATGAATATTTTGAGTCTACTTGCTTCTTTCATGTGTCAAATCAGAGTCATTCGCGCATAAAATTCACTTCACAATAGACGTGGATTCACATTATGGGTTGGGCTTCTGTCTGCCCTGTGACTCTAGCTACTTGAAAAACAGTGTTGATTCGTTTTGGAGCCATGCCTGAGTCCACTATATCCATTCTGAGGTGCACCAAGCTCTGTGAGCTCATTAACTCTTCCAGAAACTATAACTGGATGATGGAGGCTTTCAGCGGTGCTTCAGACTGAGCCAAGCCCAATTTGATAAACTGTTGTCCAGTGTCGGCAGTAGGATTTCCACCACGCCGTTTTATTCCACCTCATTTGCGTGTATCGCGCTGCAGGATTTCTATACCCGTCTTTGCATTGACTTACTATGTAAACCACTCACGCTTGACACTCCTTCCACGTCTGGTGTGAATGCAGCATAACAGTTACTGACAAAGTCCATGTCAAAGTGTGACAAAGTCTCATACATAATAGTCTCTGCTGCTCTTTACTTTAATAGCAAATGGCCAACAAATCCCATGTTGTAGCATAGGTTTCAAAAATCTGACAAATGACAGGAGCGAACACAGCACACGGTTGACTATACTGTGGGATTGTTGTGAAAATGAACTTTATTCCCCGTAGCCAAATCTCCATCTGTCAGTGATCACATGTCATGATCAGTCCTGTGATCACCCACGCTTCGCTAGTGTCTGAAGGCAAAGTCGTGTTCACATTTCATATTTGGTGATTAGCACATCATATTTGGTGATGTATCGTATTGACGTTGATGTGTTTAAGCAAAAGATCTGAAGCCAACTTAATTCATTTATTCGACTCTGAGTCAACTATTTCGTTAAAGAATCAATAGTTTTAAACACGGTGCACCTTTAGATTTAAACCGGATATAAGCTGGATGTTTTTATTCACTTAGTGCTGTGTTACACTGCATGCAAGGTCATTTTCAAAAACCTATAATAGGGGCTCATTAAGTTAGACTGTATCTTTACTTAAAAAGTCACTGGATCTGGGGGTAGTTGTGGTGGTAGTAGTAGTTCAGTGTACAATATGTTTTGATGATATATGACAAGCTTTTCAAAAAATTAAATGTATTCTTTTTGTAATAAATTAGTACATCAAAAATCTTCTGGAATTTAACGCAAGTAAAATTAAGAGGGAGTAGTTTTCACGGAAGTAACATTTTATTGGCCTATCTGTACTTTTCACTCAACTTCTTGATTTCTGTACTTCATCCACCTCTGCAGAGGAAACATGTGCTGCAGTTTTAGCTCAGTCCCCTGTGAAACGGTCTCTAGAGAGTCAAGTTTGTGGAGCATGACAGACAGTTCCACTAAGTCCTTATTTGACCCATACCAAAAAAGCTCAGGTGTTCTCGGATCCTGAGGAAACTTGTCACTAATGCATCAGGCTTTTAGTAGCTGCTGTTAATTACGCATCCATCACATAATCACAGATAAAACTAATTAGGTTTTTCTGCCGCGGTTAATTGAAAGCTCTCAAATGAATGGGGCTTCCCTTGATACCTTTTAACAGATGTGTTTTCTTCAGCCGTTTACCAAAGTCTGCTCTGCACAGTGTTTTCTGTTACTCAGCAAAAAAAAAAACGCAGATTCGAGAGCAGATGATAGTGTAATTATTCCCCGTGGAGTGATGGAAATATTCCAGAAACCATCATAGATAAACTATATTTGCATTTCCTGAAGGAAATACTGGTGCTTGCAAAGCAGCAAAAGCACATTCTCTGCGAAAATGAAATGTCAGATTAGAACAGTCATAAAATTTGTTGCTTTTATAATGGCTCATGTCTGTCAGCTGAGTATGATAGTCAACTCACAACATCGTCCCTGTGAAACCTTTGCTATGTAAATGTGTTTAGAAGACAGATCTCAGTTTGGTATGAAAATAAATGTAATAAAGACCAGCTGTATTACATTGTTTGATTAGATTTTGAATAGCAAATGTTGTATTTTATAATTTATCTTATTTAAACCAAAGTAAACCATTTTGTGGAAAAAACTCTCTTTTTTTATTTGCATAATTGTAAGTATAAGTACAAAAAAAGCTAATTTAATATTGCCTAATCAAATGAAATCTCTTTCAGTGAATGCCAAGATTTTTTTAGACACACACACACACTTGAACACTTGATGTGATTAAGAGCACATTCCTGCTTTTCATTTATTCATCTGTAATATGCCAAATTACATGACTGCTTCTGTTTTTTATCTAATTTCTTTTTTCATGACTGAATTTCCCAATTTCATCCACACTTTACACCTTATTACAGAAATCATATAGAGACCCTATACTTGTTCATAGTTTATTTCCCATGCCATGTCTCAAACATTATTGGAAGCCTTTTTATTGATTGAGCTGTGCAATCTGTTCATCAATGAATTATTGAGAAATCATTCACTCATTCATTCATTCTATTCAAGCATAATGTTTCAGTCCACACACTCAATAGTGTCACACTCCGTTTTCATCCATGATTTGTGTGGTGTGAAGTGAATGTTTTCATATATATATATATATATATATATATATATATATATATATATATATATATATATATATATATATATATATATATATTTTATATATATATATATATTTTTTTTATATATTTATATATATATATATATATATATATATATATATATATATATATATATATATATATATATATATATATATATATATATATATATATATATATATATAACATGAACAGTATAATTCACATAATTTATTCCCCGGACACACTATCTAGATGTTTCAGCCTTTTGTTGTTTTTTTGTTTGTTTGTTTTTTACCAAAAGGGCCCGTTTTGATTTCTCAGCAATGGCAAAAATATGAGTACACGAATAACAAATAAGGTGTTTATTTGCACTTTAAACCCTTTCCACTTTAATTAAAATCATAAAATTATCAAATTGCAATGTGTGAAAACTATGGAGTTTAAACTGCGCCAAAACAATCTGAATTTGAATTGTCTTCATTTGAGTTATTAACAATTGTAATTTAATAAAACTAAAATATTATAGGCCATCAAACATACATGCCATAAAAATACATAAAAGTCTGACTTTAAAAGTTTAGTTGTCTTAAATTTCAGATGTTCAATATTCCAGTTATGAAATGTAAGTTAAGAAATTCCAAACAATTTTTATTGGCATATATTATATATTATTTATGAAATACAATTATTAATAAATCAAGTTTTTCATAGACTTCAGGTTCCGTTCAAGTCACAAGTCCAAACATTGTAAAAAGAAAAACATCACAAAATTGTTCAAGTATGTAATGAACAAAGATCAACATTTGTTAAATCGAAGTTAATGCACAGTATCTTGTGTTATTTTTACTCTGACATTTCTGTGTGATGCCAACAATACTACAATAGTGTCATCATGTGTCTCTGGCTTTTGTTAACACTCCATTTTCACACTTTGTACTGTAAAATCATTGCATTTTCGTTTGAGTGCAAGTCCAGTTCAGTTTGAAAAAACTGAAAAAGCAAAAGCCTGCTGGTTGCTGATCACAGATATCTTTAAAATGACAGTTTTTCGTATTTTGTGATTCAGGTTTTTTGTTTTTCACTTATTCTTATTAATCATTAGAATTGTATTATGGGAATCTTTTTTTTTTTCAATAACTTTATACCTTGAAAAGATTACAAAGTGAGTTTTATGGAAATTTGTAATAGTTTGAAGTGTTATATTGTTTGGGTTAGTGTTGGTTATTATGCTGCTAAAACCTGGTAATAAGCTGCCAGTACATTTTCTTTTACAAACTTAGTTCTCTATATATTATCTCAATATCAATGTCTCAAACAACTAACATTTCAATAAAAGTCATTATTAAAACCGCAGAGTTTAATTTTCAACATCAAAAGTTGACGGAGCAGAGATCAACATCTAGTAATACAATTTACAACCGTAAATAAACAGAAAACAAAACATTTTTTACAGTGCATGTTTGTTGTAAAAAAAGCAACCGATTCTGATTTTTGGTCAGAACATCATTGTATCTACTCTGAATGTACTGTAGTATCTGTCTGCGGTCTCTCTGAATGAGGTAGATTCACTGGGTGAGCAGGTGTTGTTTACAACATGTCTCTCTGCAGCACTGCCCGAATAAACAGCTGTCAGTAGGCAAATATACACATACACATACACACACACACACGCACACACACACACACACGCACACAGAAGAAAATTCTCATCAACCAACACAAACCACTGCTCTGCCAAAGAGTGAGAAATGAAAACTGAGAAGTCGAGGAGAATATCTTTTCCAATATAGTTCATGCAATATGGTTTGACATCAATTCAATCTTAAGTAAAAGTCCCCTTTGCTGAGTGCATCGTTTGAATGGATATGAAAAAATGAGTCATTTTTGCCATATGATCGTGAATTTTTTAAAGATGAACTCGTTCTGCCAATAGAGTCACTCAAAGAGAAATAACAGACCTTATTCATTAATATGGTGTCATACTATATGGGTAAAAGTTCTCACGCCACACTGTAAAATTGCAGGGTCCCACACAATTCATTCATGTTGTCCCAACATAAATTCATTATTATTTAATTAATATTTAATTGATAGTTAATTAAGTTAACATAGAATCTTTAGTAGATTGAACATAAAGCAATTGAGTTGTGCCAAAAATATCAAAATAATTGTATTGTTTAAGTTTATTTTATGTGAGTAGTTTGAACAAGCAGAAAAAATATTCTCAGAGATTAAGATTCTCAAAACCACTTAATAAATGATGAAATGCATTCATGCCCACCATGACAAACATGACATTGGATGCGAGGAACTGCTGGAAGATTGTAGTTTTAATGGAATTTTTGATATCGCGTGCCAAATGGGAGAAAAAAACCCTCCACATTTCTCGGTAGATGAAGAGATTCGGTAGGTGCAAAGGATAGCGTGAAAGAGCTGTGTATAGACCTGTCACAAAATACAGTGAGAATCATACGTGGCAAAAATCCTACACGATGGTAATAGTTTAATTAAGATGTTTACATTCGAGGAGCAGCATTTACAGCGGATCTTTCTGTCCATAATATTGTAGTGATAATAACGCACTGTAAACTTAGTAACTAAATCATTTTGACTAAGGTATGTCTTTAAAAACTGAAAGAGGGCTGCTGACGATACTAACTAACTTCTGCCATCTAAATAAACATAAACAAAGAACACTGATCACACGCTTACCAAATCCATAGAGACAGGACAATCAGCACGAACTGAACTGCGTCTTTTTTAAAAGAAGACGGGTCTTGGGTAAAAAATGTTGCTTGCAAACATTTTTTTGTCATGTGTTATATGAGCACTGTAATCCACACGTTTGTGGACACGCAAGCTGTGCTCTCATCGCAAGTAAATTGGAAACAAAACCATACGTCACATTTATAAACACATATTTATAAACACAACACTGACGACCCATGTCTCCGAACTCTTCTACTACTTGTTTGACTTACGGTTGGTAACATAACTTGGCGTCTCTCTGCCATTTGAACACTGTAACATGTACTGTAAAAACAGTCTTCAAAGCTACTGTATTTTTTAGATTAGATTAGATTCAACTTTATTGTCATTACACATGTACAAGTACAATGCAATGAAATGCAGTTTAGATCTAGCCAGCAGTGCAATAGCAGCAGGTATATCCTGCACTTGCTGCTACTGCACTGCTGGTTAGACCTAAACTGCATTTCATTGCAGTTTAAGTCATTTATATACACATCTATATCGTGCATATAAATGAAGTTGCACCTCATTCACAATAAAACCAAGTTTTTTTTATAAATTAATGCTGACAACTCAAAGATTGTACTCGCGTTGTACCGGCCGGTACAGACATCCAATCTCCATGCTGGAATTTACACAATAATCTCATTGCTGTGACGTAGCTTCAAAACTTCTTTTCAAACCAGAAGAACGAATTTGCTCAAATAACACAAAAACAACTATTTTTCACTCTTTTTTTTTTTTTATAAAAATAGTGTCCTAATAATGTTTTAGCAACATGGGACATATATATCACTGTCGACATCTAAAAAAATTTTACTTCGGTGTTACGTGACCCTTTAAAGACTAGATGCAGTTTCAAAGCATATTCCAGCACAGAATGTATTTTCATTGTCATTATAATTTGTCTGTTTGTTTGTTTTTTTGTTTTTTTTTATAAGGAATACTTTTGTTAGACTATTACTACATCTGTAATAATATGATGTGCCACCATTCAAAAGTTTAGGATCTGTAGTATTTCTAAATAACTTAGCTAATCATAAAAAAAAAATCATTTCTGCCATTGTCTCTACACATGAACCTAAATAAGAAATCATTTTATCCTACAAAAAGATACTTGAAACCATAGATGTTCATGTTTGATTATTTTTTTCGCTCAGGTTTGGACCGTCTAGCCTTTAGTTTAGTGATTCAGCAGCAGATGATGCTAGGTTATTTCAAAGGGATCTTCGCAGTACATCAATCTCAGCCAAAATCAGTCTCATCTTCGGCTGCTTCTGTTCCCTCTTTCAGTATGTGGGAGGTCAATATCTGACAGCTGGCATTACCATATTTTTTTCTATGCTGGCCATGGTATAAATAAGTTGGCAGTGTAGGGTAAAAACTAACAATTTGTCACAGTCGACTGCCTCCCAGCCCTCTTGAGCTCTGTTTGTTTGCACAGCTCCTCTCACTGCAAACGGCATCGTAATTAATATCTGAGTCTCAGCAGGGGGAGAGAAGAGACGTGTTTGACCACAGAGCTGGTCAGAGTGATGCGTGTTTCCCAATAGAAACATGCAGTTGTTAATAACTTTGGCTGGAGCACGGGGGGCTGAGTTGGAGTTTGTTGCAGATGTTCTAATGATTGCTAAACTTAAAAAACAGGCCTTATGAATTCTTTATTTTTTTAAATTGTGCACATTTTATTACTTTCTAAACGATTTGTTTCAGTATTAAATGTAAATTTATTGTTAATTAATTTTTTATGGTTAAAATGCAATGTTTTCTCAAAATGAATACTTTAATTTTGACACTTAAACACGGTAGTTGTACCCGAGGTCTGAAAGACTTTTATTTATGTTGTCCACATGCTGCCGTTTATTATATATAATATTCAACAAACCACCAGCACCCCAACTTGTGAGAGCTTTAAAAAATATGAAATAGATGAATTGCAGATCTTGATCAGGCCTGCTGTTCTTTGTGTTTCTCCAGCCCTCGGAGGAGCCCGTGATCCTGCTGGCATCCCCTAAATTGCTACTACCGTCAGGCAGTGATCTCCCGTCCAGCACACCGCTGTCTGTGCACCACCAGCTCCAGCTTCTCCAGCAGCAGCTCACCCAGCAGCAGCAGCAGACACAGGTGGCCGTGGCCCAGGTGAGACCCACTTACTGTACACCACACTGCCAATGGAGTGTTTTTGAACGATTTAATGTGCTGCTGTCTACTGCTGCAGTGTTTTTTTTAGATTTTTAGTGTATTCTAAAATATTAATACAATGGTTTAAAAATATATATTTTCTGCTTGCGTATGTTCTATAAGACTAGGTTAATTTTTTTGCATAATTTTAGCATCTTTTCTCCAATCTTCATTGTCATATGGTCCTTCAGATTTCATCAACATGCATATTTGGTGTTGCACACTCATTTTCTATTATCATGTTGAAACCAGTTGTGCAGCGTAATATATTTGTGAAAGCCATGTTTCAGTTTTTGTTTGTTTGTTTGTTTGTTCTTTCAGGATTATATACACATACTAGGTCTATAATAGACGTATATAAATAATGTATTTTATCCTAAACTAAATCTTGGTAAACCTAGGCACAAACAAATAATACAAGATCAGTATATGGAAATGGTTATACTGTCAACCTTAGACACCCATGTTTCCTCATTCTTGTGTAAATTCTGAATGTAAAACCCAGCAGACAAAAGGCCAATAAGAGCACAAAGCAGACTGTTGCGTGACTCTTGGGGCATGCCCTCAGGTCAGGTCAGGTTTTACATGATTCCAGACCTGACAAGCAGCCGCATCATCAGACCACTAGCCAAAATGCAGACTTTGCATTGGGATCATTCATATGCATGCCCCAGGTTGTGTTTGAACAGCCAAATGTTGTTCTAGTGAGTCAGTAATTATAGTTTTCCTCCCCTAGTTATATATAAGTGTAATTTGAAGTTACTGCCTTTATCCACAACAGATGTTGTGAGTAAAAAGTTTAATGTTACTGTAATGGATTTATATTAGAGAGCTGACTCGCTCCATCTAGGTAAAACAAACCTCTTCCCATTAAAAAAAAGTAACTAGTCATCTACTTTGTTTATTAAAAAGTTTTTTGACAAATCAAGTATGATTATATTATTCGTGTTCTTTATCATGCTGTGTGTGAGAGCTACACATATATTCACGACCAATCCAAATATGGTCAATTATGGACCTTTTGATTATAGGGGTATTTCAAGGAGTAATAAATAAGCATAAAAAAATATTAACTTGCCTATAGCCATAAGGTAAGCTATAAGCCATATACCTGCAATGTAGATATCAGAGAACAATTCAACTTATTGAAGCAATGCAGTATAAAATGAAAGCTTTAAATTAAAGTCTTTGCATTAAGTGTATTTCCTCTCACTTTTAAACTCATATAAAATATAGACGATGGATGGATGATGGATGAGGTTTTGAACAGTAGACTGTATATTTATTTGGATAGATGTTATTTACTTTTGAATGTATTCTGTTTTTGGTGTGTTGAAAGGTTAAAACAGAGAACCCAGCTCTGCTAATTTGCCTCTATAATTACATATATTGTTCTACCGAGGATGGATTTATTAATGTGCATTGTGCATTATGCAAATTATATTTTATTATGGGTCAGCTGAGTCTAAGTGATTGTTTTTTCTGTCAATTGGTTGAACACAAAAAACAACTGTTCTGCAGGAATCCGCTTAAGTTCCTCCAGAAATTTATGAGCATGATAAAAGGACCTACACTGATGCATTTTGTCAGACCTCAGCAAGATTCTTTTTAAATAACTGAGCTGTTTTATCTGACTGTTTGATGTTCTTGTGATATGAATTTAATTAACAGAAGTCTTAAATGATGAACAGTATGTATGCTTTCAGCCGTCTCGAAGCTAATCTGTGGAAAAAGTCTATTTCTTGTCCAAGTAACACTTAATTAAATAAGCTGTTTGCACTGTTTTACGGTGTTTAAATGCAGTGTGAACCATGGCTAAAAAGCCCATCATTAGTGCTAGTTTTTAAAGGGATAGTTCACCCAAAAATAAAAAAGATCTGTTAATTCATTCCCCCACAGGTCATCTAAGTAGTAGGTGCCTTTCTTTCTTCAGTAGAACATTTAAAGAAGAATCTTGATTAAACCCAATTCTTTTAATGTTAGTCAATTGTGACTGCCTTTCAAGATAAAAAAAATAAGCACATAAATGAGTCCAAATCAATAGCCATATGGCTAAAACCATGCCAACAGATTTTTTTAATAAGTGTTTCTTGGACAAGAAATAGACTTTTTCTACAGCTTAGCTCAGAAATGGATGAAACATACATGCTGTATGGGTGGAAAACACACTTAATTTTTCCTTTTGAAAACAAAATACCACAAATAACTAATTGCAATGAAGTAAGTTTTATTTACAAAAGATAGTGATAAGTGCAAAATATGTAGATATATTGAACAATAAATATTTTTTTAAACATGTTGAAAATCACAGACAACAAACGGGACACAAAATGTTTATACGGGTAGAGGGGAGAATTGGAGAGATGAGATCCAGGTGGCATCCAAACAATAGAAATAAATTAACTAAAACCTATTCCATTGGCCCAACTTCTTCCCTAACTATCCAAAAAGAAAAACATTAAAAGAAAACCTAATTACTACCTTAGCTACTCTATGATAGCAGAAAAACAAAAGTACAGCGGGTGGAGCTTAGCTGTTATCTAGTGTGTCTGACAAAAGTGATATTCAAAGCCTACATGTGCACAATGTATGTTGCACAACATTCTCCCAGTTTCACTCTCCAACCTCAGATGAGCGTAAAACTGATGGTAGACAAATGGAAAACAGACAACAAAAGGCATATATTAAAATGTAACACAATGGAACACACAACACAGAAATTCAAAGTGTCCCGGGCCTCGTGAGTAGCATCCTGTACTACTTTTATGCCACTGTGGCAGCAGCTGGATTGGAGACAATAACATGACGTCAAAGGGGACATGGCAAACAGCTGGGCAGTGTGAGCCAATAGGAACCAACTAGAAATGAAAGTGGGAGAAGAGAGAGAGAGAGACTGGCGAAATCATGATCACCAAACAACACAGGGACATAACAATTTATTTGTCAGTCTAATATACTGTAAAGATGTGTTTCCTGTGTTGCAATAAATTAGTGTCAGTAAATTTCAATTACAATACATATATTATCAAAATGGGTGACGCAGTGGCGCAGTAGGTAGTTTTGTCAACCCACAGCAAGAAGGTCGCTGGCTCAAGCCTCGGCTGGGTCAGTTGGCGTTTCTGTGTGAAGTTTGCATGTTCTCCCTGCATTTGCGTAGGCACCCTCTGGGTGCTCCGGTTTCCCCCAAAATCCAAAGACATGCGGTACCAGTGAATTGGGTAGGCTAAATTGTTCTTAGTGTATGAGTGTGTGTGTGTGTGTAAATGAGTGTGGTGGATGTTTCCCAGAGATGGGTTGCAGCTGGAAGGGCATCCACTGCAAAAAAACGTGCTGGATAAGTTGGCGGTTCATTCCGCTGTGGCGACCCCGGATAAAGGGACTAAGCCGAAAATAAAATAAATGAATGAATGAATATTATCAAAATGAGTTGTTTTTTTCTCCTGCAATAGACCATAAATCTCCACATTAGCAGAATTTACAATACATACAAGATATCTCACAGGTTTATTAATATCTGTACTCTGAAGTTTTTAAACCAAGAATTATGTGAAGAAAAATGAATCAAACCTGCAATTGAACCTCTTTTTTTATCGAAAAAAAATTATATACAAATGTATATGTTAAAGCATATTACAACACACAATAAAAAAATAAAAAAATTTGAAAACAAAACATTAAATCTGTGGCAATTTCCTATTCATTCCTTTAAAAACTTTACATGCTTTGTCTGTTAAAATCCTGTGCAGCTCTCCCCACATGTTCTCATTTTTATAATATACTGTACACACAGTTTTTCAACATATCCTTCCATTTCCATCCTGAAAATTCCTCATACCTCCATCACCATTTTCTCTTTTTTACCACAATTCTCCTTTCCCACATTGCATTTTGTTCATCTGTATTATACATAGGTTAGCAATTTTCTTTTTCTTTTTTTCTTATTCCATCCCAACATCACTACTCTGATCCACTCTGTTTCATTTTCATCCCATTCTCCAATTAATCCTTTACTTACATTTTTACTATCTTTAAAAAAATAACTTTCCAATTCTTGACAATATTAGACATGTGTAAAAATGTTCTTCTTTTTGACAAACTGTACCTTACACATTCCACTTTGTTCCATCCCTATCTTGTTTAAAATTATATTTGAAAAGATTACTTTGTGCCTTATTAAAAACTCTAGACATTCGACTTTTGTTTCTACATACTTTCCTTTAATGTTTTCCCATATTTCATTTGCTTTTACCTCTTTTTGAACCTCTTTTCTATGAATAATCTGAATTTTGTTAAATGAAACTATGCAAATTGGCACATATTTAATTAAAAAGTGTCACATTTTCATATTCAGACATAACATCTTAGAACAATTGTAATATAATAACATTTTGCAATTCTTAATGTAATCATTCAACTACGTTAATGTTGTGATTAGTTATTTTTTCACCCTATTCACCTGCAGTGTCTCAAGTGCATAAATCAGCTTGTAGTCTCAGTATTTTCATTCTTTCCAGCAATAGAATGGTTTATTTATTCAGCCTCTGAGAGCCTGCGGTTTGCTTGTTTAGCCACAGCTCAACACCAAGTGTTTGGCAACAGGAGAAAGCAGTTGTTTTTCATAAAAATAATGCTCAGCCGGAGGGTACACTCACTTAAGTTTTTTTCCCCGCACATATAAAACCCTTCTCGCAGGTCTGTGAATTGGGATAGAGGAGGTGGAATTTTGATTCACGCTCCTTTGACCCACATCTTTGTTGAACAAGCAGGTCTCCGTGTCGCTTTGAGCTGTTTTGAGTCAGGGATGTCCGTCCTGTCAGAACTGTGATAAGCAAAGCCGTTCCGAAACAGAGCCTGATTTGCAACACAACACACTGAAAGAGAAGTAAGCTGTGGTTTTACTCTGATGTCTTCAGTCGCTGAAGAAGAGACACTTTGAAGAGCACTATCAAAGCTACACACGCGAGTCAATCGTCACTTATTCATTTATTTCTTCATTTTTTGTCCTTAGGGAAAATGATCAGCAGATGAAACGATGTATTTGTTTTTTGAAGTCAGAATTAGTTGTTTGAGTGGCTATATATGGAGAGAGGTTTTGTTTGTTTTAATTAAATGCCGGTGGATGAGTTGAGCTGAGTTACATTTCAGGCTAAATGTAGTTTTTCCCACTTCTATTTTTATAGGGCTGTTTTGTTTTCAGCTTTTGCATTGGTTTGTTTGTTTTTGTTTATATTTTTGTTTAGCCTTTGCATAGTCTTTTTTTTTTTTTGTTGCTGTTTATCTTTTGCTTTTTGTTTAGTTAGTTTTAGGTTGTTGCTGTTGTTGTTTTGCTTTAAATGTTTAGTCTGTTTTGTGATGTGTTGTTTGATTTAAAAAAAACTTTGTGCCTTTTGTTTTTTTTCATTTAGTTTTTGTTTTTCTGTTTATTGTTCAATTTTATTTTGAGTTCTTTCATGTTATTTTGTTTTGTTTGGTTGTATTTTTACTTTGTGTTTTTAGTTTGTTTTTGTTTTGATCTTCTATTTAGTTTTATTGACTTTGTTTTGCAGTTTTAATTTGATTTTGTTTTTCAGTCGGATAAAGTCAGGTATATCATTCCATTTTTCTAATGCAACTCCTTTCATGTCCAGAGAAGGATTCAAATATTCAAAACATTATTTTACATTGCATTACACTTCTTCATTTCATTTTCCATTCAGAATTATAAGAGTCATGTATAACAGAGGTTGTATTGAAAGTTTGCACATGCGTCCACACCAATTCCACATTTTTTTTTCAGCTTTACCATCGGTTAGTTTGTTTTTGTATTTTATTTTTGTTGTTATTTTTTGTTTAGCCATTGCATAGTCTTTTTGTTGTTATTTTTATGTGTAGCTTTTGCTTTTTGCTTGTTTGTTTTTAGGTTGTTGTTGTTGTTGTTGTTTTTTTGTTTGTTTGTTTTTTGCTTTCAATTTCTAATCTGTTTTTTTTGTCTTGCTTGCTTTTTGTGTCGTGTGGTTTCAATAATTTTTTTATGCTTTGTTTTGTTTTTGTGTTTTTTTCCATTTATTTTTTTAATTTTTTTCTGTTGTTCATTTTTCTTTTGGCTTTTCTCGTTTTATTTTGTTTAGTTTTGTTGTGTTTTTAGTTTGTCTTTGTTTTTAGTTTTGATTAGGTTTTATTGACTTGATATTTAGATATTTCATTTCATTTCCCCAATGCTCCTTTTATGTCCAGTTTGACAGATAGCAGGTGCTTTAAGACTGATTGAAATATATTTGAAATCTGTTATTTTGTTTAGTTTTGTTGTATTTTTAATTTGTGTTTTTATCTTGTGTTTGTTTTTGGTTTTTGTTTAGTTTATTGACTTTATTTTGCAGTTTTAATTAGATGTTGTTTTCAGTTTTTGTCATACAATCAGATATGTTATTCAGTTCATTTTTATTTCTATAGCACTTTTACAATGTAGATTGTGTCAAAGCAGCTTAACATAAAAGTTCTAGTAAAGTGAAACTGTCAGTCCAGTTTTCAGAGTTGAAGTCCAGTTTGGTTCAGTTCAGTGTGGTTTAAATTTCATCGCTGAAAGTTCAAACACTACAGAGCTAATCCTTCAATGCGCAACTCCAAATTCAGATATTCTAAACTTAGGTTTGACACACTGCAGGTGCTTTGAGACCGATTGAAATGTATTTAAAATCTGTCAGTGTTTGATTTCTAGTACTGCATGCAGAATCTGATGGTATTTCGGCAAAGGCCTTAGCCAGATTTTTTTCATTTTCTATTTAGAACAATGAGAGTCATGTATAACAGAGGTTGTATGAAAAGTTTGCACATACATTCAGGCCAATTCTACTTTTTTTTTTTTTTTTTTTTTTTTTTTTAGCTTTTGCATCGCTTAGTTTGTTTTTCAAAATTTTTTTCTTCTTGTTTTATGTTTAGCTTTTGCTTTTTGTGTTGTTTTTTGTTGTTGTTTTACTTTTATTTTCTGTTTTGCTGTTTGCTTTTGTATTTTTTGGTTTCAATTAAATTTTGTGCTTTTTATTTTGTTTTTCTATTTGTTTTGTTTTTTTTCTGAGTGTTCGTTTTTGATTTGAGTTCTGTATTATTTTATGTAGTTTTGTTGTATTTTTAGTTTGTCTTTGTTTTTAGTTTTTATTTTACTTTATACCATGGTCTGTTGAAATTCTTGATTCTGATTGGCTGGAGGGTGTGCAATATTTTAGTTGAAACCACAGGTAGTTCCAGTCAGTTTTGACCACAGTTCGAAATAAATGCACTTCACTCAAACTTGTAGTTACCATGGTAACTGGCATGCCCTGCATATGAAACAGATGAGAGCTGTTAATGGGAGAGGGGAAATCCGCAAAATTTGAAAAATACTCATCAATTATGCCACAAAATCTTTTTGAAAACAATTTTAAAGTCAAATTGGCAGTTTATGTATAAGGATAGCCTTAAAAATGCCTTTAAAAATGTTAAAGGCATTTTTAACATTTGAGTTATTCTACTAAAACCAAACAGAACAAAATGTGAAGGTTTAAAGTTGATATGAAATAAAACAAACTATCTTAAATTTTATCAGCCAGTGCATAAAGTAACATATTTTTAAAGCATATTTAATTGATATGGTACTTTTAATATGAAATGTAAATCGCAGAAGTTCTGCTATAGGTAGCTCAGCTTTCGCAGCTTTAAAGGTAATGTTAAGAGAAGGCCAATATAAAGTACATATATTCTCCCTCATTAGAGAGGAGGTAGAAAGTAGACCAAAAAAACATGTGACTGGAAACACACTTCACATGTTATTAAGAATGTCTTATTTGACCACCTGTGATCTCTTTTATGAAATCGCATCTTATTATTTATTTTAGCAGGTATAAACAAGATGCACATGTGCACGCTCTCACTCTCTCCACCTCTCTGCCTGTCAGCCCGTCACATCGGATTTAGTGGAGGGACTAGAAAATCTAACATGTCAAAACGGACAAAATTCAGACAAATATTGCACTGCAAAGAGCAAAACTATTTTAAACTTGTGCTTACCTTGGCAAATGACCATGGAATAAGCGAGAAAATCAACGGCTTGCCGTGCATTAAAATATTTTAATGCCGCTGCACATCGTGTGGTCTTTCGCCTCCACATCGTGCAATAAAATCCTTTAACGCACAGTAAGCCATTGATTATCCCTTACTTATTTTGCCGTTTTAGTTTGATTTTGTTTTCAGTTTTTGTCAAACAGTCAGATATGTCATTTTATTGCAGCTCCTTTGTCAAATGCAGCTTCTTTCATGTCCAGAAAATTATTAAGATTTCCAAACCATCAGTTTGCAGACATTATAAGTGCTTTGAGACCAATTAAAATGTATTTTGAATATGTCAGTGATTGAATTCCAGTACTGCATGCAGATTCAGATGGGTTTTCTGTAAAGCTGAAGCCTTATTACAATTTTCTAAATGTTTTTCCATTTAGAAAAATAAGAGTCATGCATAAAAGAGATTCTATGGAAAGTTTACACACATCCACGCCAAACAAAACAGAGAAAATGGCCTCTTCGAGCGCTTCGTATTTCAGCACTGTTTTGTTCCGCATATTTCTTTCATGCTCTCTTGCAGCTTTTATTGGGGAGGAAAATCAGTGCTGAAGTATTTGATGCATTTTCTGTGTGCAGTTTGAGGGCAGCAACAAAGGAACAAACAGGCAAATGAAAACCTTGTAATGACTGCAGTGCAGCGGAAGAAAAAAATTACCTTTGTGATTTGAAATTGCTGTGGTCATGAAAGTCTCCACTTTAAATATGTGTGGTTAAATGGCTTGTTAGAACATGAATCACTCAAATTACCTTCTTTTATGCCAGCAAAGTGAATCATTTGGTGACATACTAGTCTTATTAAATCTGTTGTCTGGAGAAAGCACAGGGAAAGGTTTAGAAAACAGTGGTAATGTGAGGCTCAGGGGTGTTTTTACATTAGACAAGTGTGTGCGCAATTTGAGCGTCCAAATTTAATCTCTTCCCATCTTGAAAATACAAAAAGCTAGAAGGTTTACATATTTGAGTGGGTTTTATTGTTTGCTTTACTTTTATTGTGTTTTGTTTTATTATGTTGCATTTTGAAGTGTTTATATGTTTGTTTGTTTGTTTCATTGTTGTTTTTATAATTTATGTTTAGTTTCTTGTGATTTGTTTTGGCTTTTGTTGTTATTGGTATTTTTAGTTTCTTGTGATCAAGGTTATAATAGTTTTGGATTGTTCATTAGTTTTATTTTTTATTTCATTTTTATTTTTATTTCAATTTTAGTTTGAATTAATTTTTAGAGGCAGATTTACTAGTTTTTATTTTGTTTCTAAATTTTGAAATTGCTTAGTTTTAGTTTAGTTTTTATTAGTTTTATTTTTTTATAAATTAGCATATTAGTTAGGTGTAAGATTCAAAATCATCAGAATATTGTATGATATTTCAACCAAAGAAATATTTTTGAAATCTGTATTCAGAGGACATGTGAACACTACTATCTACCCATCCTCAAATTCAAATAGCAGGCTTAAGTACCATTCAATATGTGTGCAAGGCTGCTTCTGGGGTTAGATACACAGTAGTGATGTAAAGTTTAGATATTTTCCGTGAACCGGATACTAATACTAAGAACTAATACGGAAAAGAAAACACATTATTGGACACAAATGTGTTAAATTGATAATTTTTAAGTGTCTGCTCGGTCGTATTTAATGTGTCACCATGCTGCTAATGCTGCTCTCAGTGTTTTTGTCACGGGAGCAACAGCAAGAACTGACTAGAGGAGGACCGGCTTGATCTGGTCAATTGTAGCAGGATTCCGAGATGCCAAACAGCTCAAACACCCAGCGTAAAACTGGCATTGTGAAGTAAATAGATTTACTTCTAAAAGTCTTATGTATTAAATACATTTATAAAGACTAAAACGAAGGGTGTTTTTGCTATAATTTTAGTAAGATTTAGTTAGTTTAGTATGTACACAAGGCAGTTTTATTTAGTTCTAGTTTTTTTAACAACTCTCTTTTTTATTATTTTAGTTAGCAAAATTTTTTTTTCAATTCTAGTTTTTGTTTTTTGTTCGTTTTCGTTACCTACAATAACCTTGCTTGTGATTTGTTTTTGCATTTGTTTAATCGTAGTTTTTGTGTTTGTGTGTTGTGTGTGTTATTTATTTTTTATTTGTATAATTTTGTGTTTGGGTATGTTTTGTTTTAAGCATTCTGTTGATGTTTTGTGTTTTACTTTCTGTTGTTATTATTATATATATATATGTATGTATGTATGTATGTATGTATGTATGTATGTATGTATGTATGTATGTATGTATGTATGTATGTATGTATGTATGTATATATATATATATATATATATATATATATATATATATATATATATATATATATATATATACTATTAACAATAGTTTATGACAATATGTTTTGGTGCAATATATCGTACAACATAAAAAAGATATCGTGACAGGCCTAAAAACCTAAAAACTTGAACAGAAGAGTTTGAGAGGTTCACCAAATGAACATCTGTTACCAGAAAAAAAAACTACTTCAATTTTACCTAAGAGACTGCTTTCATTATGTCAGTCAACATAAAAAAAAAAATTACTGCCTATGTAGTGACAATTCATGTCCTTGATTTAGCAAAAAGAAAAGTTCATTTATTCTCTCCAAACCTCTGACTTAACATAGCACTAAAATATTTCTCCCGCTACACACTCCAATATTATTGTAAATAATTCATGTGTTACAGCAAGATATATTATTTAATTTTCCAGTTGTAATTGTGCAGCAAAGTTTTTAATTGCTTAATTAGCCGATAAGAAAATGAAACCTAAAAACTGATTGGATTAAACGTAAAGTAATACTTCATTGTTACTTTTTTCTTCAAAGTGCAGTTTATATTAGTCCCATCAAGGAAAATTATGAGCATCAAACCATTTTTGGCTTTGATATTTACTCTGGCTTGCCCCGGCTGATGAATATGCCTTGCTCAGAGTGAGATATAAAACTATGACAATGTGAAATATGAGGCTTGTGTACATTTACATCCTATATCCTTT